>NC_134355.1:485897789-486107789 GCF_048569485.1 Anomaloglossus baeobatrachus
AATATCTTTTTTAATCCGCTTTAATAAAGAAATTAATTTGTTTTAACTCCTATTATTTGCATTAATCTTTTCCACCATTCTGATCCACTCACTGGTTTGGATGCATTATTCATAATGAAGTGTCATGCTCTTTCATTTTGGACTTTGTTGTTGATGATGTATTCTGTTGCTGTTTTCTAACAGATTGTAGTACTAAATTCATACATATTATGGATTTCAAAGCCAAAGAAACCTTTTGGCGAACAAAAGCCTTAGATCTTATTAAACAGGGAACTGCTCATGTTTCATGCATCAGCACTGCTCTTTACAGCAGAGATACTGATTTTCTTTAGCGCTCCTAATTGGGAGACCCAGACAATTGGGTGTATAGCTACTGCCTCCGGAGGCCACACAAAGCATTACACTTAAAAGTGTAAGGCCCCTCCCCTTCTGCCTATACACCCCCCGTGGGATCACAGGCTCCTCAGTTTTTCAAGCTTTGTGCGAAGGAGGTCAGACATCCACGCATAGCTCCACTGTTTAGTCAGCAGCAGCTGCTGACTATGTCGGATGGAAGAAAAGAGGACCCATACTAGGGTCCCCAGCATGCTCCCTTCTCACCCCACTTTTGTCGGCGGTGTTTGTTAAGGTTGAGGTACCCATTGCGGGTACGGAGGCTGGAGCCCACATGCTGCATCCTTCCCCATCCCCCTTAGGGCTCTGGGTGAAGTGGGATTTTACCGGTCTCCAGGCACAAGGGACCGTGCTCCATCCACAGTCCCTGGGGAATCTGCTGGATATGGAGCGGAGTATCGTCAGGGACAGGCCCTGCTACGTCAAGGTACTCTGTGTCCCCGTACAGACCGCGCGCACACTGCAGCATTGCTGGGTGTGTTAGTGCGCCGGGGACAACAGCGCTGCGCGCTTGTGCCACACCTTCACAGCTTGCTGAGAGAGTTATTGTGTTGGGAACTGCCGCGCCGGCCGCTGCTGGCAGTTTACACTGCGGCGCGGCTGGCACTTGTGGTGCGCCGGGGACTTCCGCGCTGGCCGTGCATATTTGACGGCCGCGCTTATTACTAGAGTCCCCGGCTTTTGCGGCCTAGTTTCGTTTCGTTCCCGCCCCCAGGCCTGCCAGTCAGGGGAAGGGCGGGACGCGGTACAGAACGTCAGCGCCGAGGGCTGGAGTCTGCTTTACATACTCCAGCCCTCACATTGAGCACAGTGGGACGCCAGTTTCCCGCACTTTGTCTGAGGCACGCCCACGGTCCGCCCCTCTTCACAGAACGCCGGCGGCCATTCCTGAATGCAGTCTGAGCTGGAGAGGGGAGACAAGTTCTGGGAGACCCAGGCACGGGATTCTGGCCACCACACACCCGCTTTTAGCGGGCGGTAAGCGGCACCTCCGGTGCTGACCCCACTAGTGCCGAAGTGTACAATTGTATTTTTATGCTTGCATGCTATACATTGCACTAAACGGTCGCTGGTGATTCTTGGCTATATACCCTCCTAGATTGCTCAGTGGAGACTACGGCATGTCGTCCGCAAAAAACAAGGGTGCCAAGGCACAGGCTTTCTATGCTGCTTGTACCGCTTGTGAGGCTGTTCTACCGGCAGGTTCCACTGACCCCCATTGTGTGCAGTGCTCGGCCCCTGTGCCACTTGCTCGGCCGGGGCCCCTGCTGGAGGTGTCCCAGGGAGAACCACCTGTGAATACTGTCCAGGTGACGGGGACGGAGTTTGCAATCTTTGCTGATAGATTGTCTGTGACTATGACTAAGATTCTAGAAACTTTGCAGTCTAGACCAGAATCTCAGACCATGGGCACTGTTGATTCATTGCTCCCTGGTCCCCCTCAGTTGGAACAGCTCCGGGCTCCGGGGGTGTCCCATGCATCCCAGGGTGACGGCTCTGACACGGACGACAGTCCCAGACAGCCTAAGCGAGCTCGCTATGAGCGGCCCTCGACTTCATCACACTGGTCAGGGTCCCAGCAGGAGGATTTTCTGTGTGATGAGGCGGAGGTAGCTGATCAGGATTCTGATCCTGAGACCGCTCTCAATCTGGATACACCTGATGGTGACGCCATAGTGAATGATCTTATCGCGTCCATCAATAAAATGTTGGATATTTCTCCCCCAGCTCCTCCAGTGGAGGAGTCAGCTTCACAGCAGGAGAAATTCCATTTCAGGTATCCCAAGCGTAAATTAAGTACTTTTCTGGACCACTCTGACTTTAGAGAGTCAATCCAGAAACACCACGCTTATCCAGATAAGCGTTTCTCCAAACGGCTTAAGGATACACGTTATCCCTTTCCTCCTGACGTGATCAAGAGCTGGACCCAGTGTCCCAAGGTGGATCCCCCAATCTCCAGGCTTGCGGCTAGATCCATAGTTGCAGTGGAGGATGGGGCTGCACTTAAAGATGCCACTGACAGACAGATGGAGCTCTGGTTGAAATCCATCTATGAAGCTATCGGCGCGTCGTTTGCTCCTGCATTCGCAGCCGTATGGGCACTCCAAGCTATTTCAGCTGGTCTTACACAGATTGACACGGTCACACGTACATCTGTTCCGCATGTGGCATCCTTAACCTCTCAAATGTCTGCATTTGCGTCTTACGCGATTAATGCGGTTCTGGACTCTACGAGCCGTACGGCAGTGGCATCCGCCAACTCCGTGGTTTTACGCAGAGCCTTGTGGTTAAGGGAATGGAAAGCAGATTCTGCGTCCAAAAAGTGCTTAACCAGTTTGCCAGTTTCTGGTGACCGACTGTTTGGTGAGCGTTTGGATGAAATCATTAAACAGTCCAAGGGTAAGGATTCATCCTTACCTCAGCCCAGACAAAACAAACCCCAACAGAGGAGGGGACAGTCGGGGTTTCGGTCCTTTCGAGGCTCGGGCAGGTCCCAATTCTCCTCGTCCAAAAGGACTCAAAAGGATCAGAGGAGTTCAGATTCTTGGCGGGCTCAGTCACGCCCAAAAAAGACAGCCGGAAGACCCGCTACCAAGGCGGCTTCCTCATGACTTTCGGCCTCCTCTCTCCGCATCCTCGGTCGGTGGCAGGCTCTCCCGCTTTGGCGACATTTGGCTGCCACAGGTCCAAGACCGTTGGGTGAGAGACATTCTGTCCCACGGATACAGGATAGAGTTCAGTTCTCGTCCTCCAACTCGATTCTTCAGAACGTCTCCGCATCCCGACCGAGCCGATGCTCTTCTGCAGGCGGTGTGCACTCTAAAGGCGGAAGGAGTGGTGATCCCTGTTCCTCTTCTAGAGCAAGGTCACGGTTTTTACTCCAATTTGTTTGTGGTACCAAAAAAGGACGGGTCTTTTCGTCCCGTTCTGGACCTAAAACTTCTCAACAAACACGTGAGAACCAGACGGTTCCGGATGGAATCCCTCCGCTCCGTCATCGCCGCAATGTCTCAAGGAGATTTCCTAGCATCAATAGACATCAAGGATGCTTATCTCCACGTACCGATTGCTCCAGAGCATCAGCGTTTTCTACGCTTCGTTATAGGAGACGAACACCTTCAGTTCGTAGCCCTGCCTTTTGGTCTGGCAACAGCCCCACGGGTCTTCACCAAAGTCATGGCAGCTGTAGTTGCAGTCCTGCACTCTCAGGGACACTCTGTGATCCCTTACTTAGACGATCTGCTTGTCAAGGCGCCTTCTCAAGAGGCATGCCAGCACAGCCTGAACGTGGCGCTGGAGACCCTCCAGGGTTTCGGGTGGATCATCAACTTTTCCAAGTCAAATCTAACCCCGACCCAGTCGATAACATATCTTGGCATGGAGTTTCATACTCTCTCAGCGATAGTGAAGCTTCCGCTTGTCAAACAGCGTTCACTACAGACAGGGGTGCAATCTCTCCTTCAAGGCCAGTCACACCCCTTGAGACGCCTCATGCACTTCCTAGGGAAGATGGTTGCAGCAATAGAGGCAGTCCCCTTCGCGCAGTTTCATCTGCGTCCACTGCAATGGGACATTCTCCGCCAATGGGACGGGAAGTCGAAGTCCCTCCACAGGAACGTCTCCCTTTCTCAGGCGGCCAAGGATTCTCTTCGATGGTGGCTGCTTCCCACCTCATTGTCGAAAGGGAAATCCTTCCTACCCCCATCCTGGGCGGTGGTGACGACAGATGCGAGTCTGTCAGGGTGGGGAGCAGTTTTTCTCCACCACAGGGCTCAAGGTACGTGGACTCAGCAAGAGTCCACCCTTCAGATCAACGTTCTGGAGATCAGAGCAGTGTATCTTGCCCTACAAGCCTTCCAGCAGTGGCTGGAAGGCAAGCAGATCCGTATTCAGTCGGACAACTCCACAGCGGTGGCATACATCAACCACCAAGGAGGAACTCGCAGTCGGCAAGCCTTCCAGGAAGTCCGGCGGATTCTGACGTGGGTGGAAGACACGGCTTCCACCATATCCGCAGTTCACATCCCAGGCGTGGACAACTGGGAAGCAGACTTCCTCAGTCGCCAGGGTATGGACGCAGGGGAATGGTCTCTTCACCCAGACGTGTTTCAGGAGATCTGTCGCCGCTGGGGGATGCCGGACGTCGACCTAATGGCGTCTCGGCACAACAACAAGGTCCCAGTTTTCATGGCACGGTCTCACGATCACCGAGCTCTGGCGGCAGACGCCTTAGTTCAAGATTGGTCGCAGTTCCGGCTTCCTTATGTGTTTCCACCTCTGGCTCTGTTGCCCAGAGTGCTGCGCAAGATCAGGTCCGACTGCCGCCGCGCCATCCTCGTCGCTCCAGACTGGCCAAGGAGGTCGTGGTACCCGGATCTGTGGCACCTCGCGGTAGGCCAACCGTGGGCACTACCAGACCGACCAGACTTGCTGTCTCAAGGGCCGTTTTTCCATCAGAATTCTGCGGCCCTGAACCTGACTGTGTGGCCATTGAGTCCTGGATCCTAGCGTGTTCAGGATTGTCTCAAGAGGTCATTGCCACCATGAGACAGGCTAGAAAACCTACCTCCGCCAAGATATACCACAGGACGTGGAAAATATTCTTATCTTGGTGCTCTGCTCAGGGAGTTTCTCCCTGGCCATTTGCATTGCCTACTTTTCTTTCCTTCCTGCAATCCGGTTTGGAAAAAGGTTTGTCGCTCAGCTCCCTCAAGGGACAAGTCTCAGCGCTATCTGTATTTTTTCAGAAGCGCCTAGCACGCCTTCCTCAGGTACGCACGTTCCTGCAAGGGGTCTGTCATATCGTCCCTCCTTACAAGCGGCCGTTAGAGCCCTGGGATCTGAACAGGGTTCTAATTGCTCTCCAGAAGCCGCCTTTCGAGCCTATGAGGGATGTTTCCCTTTCTCGCCTTTCACAGAAAGTGACTTTTCTTGTGGCGGTCACCTCTCTTCGGAGAGTGTCCGAGCTAGCAGCGCTGTCATGCAAATCTCCCTTCCTGGTGATTCACCAGGACAAGGTGGTTCTGCGCCCGATTCCGGAGTTTCTCCCTAAGGTGGTATCCCCGTTTCATCTCAATCAGGATATCTCCTTGCCTTCTTTGTGCCCTCATCCAGTTCATGAATGTGAAAAGGATTTGCATTTGTTGGATCTGGTGAGAGCGCTCAGGATCTACATTTCCCGCACGGCGCCCCTGCGCCGCTCGGATGCACTCTTTGTCCTTGTCGCTGGTCAGCGCAAAGGGTCGCAAGCTTCCAAATCCACCCTGGCTCGGTGGATCAAGGAACCAATTCTTGAAGCCTACCGTTCTGCTGGGCTTCCGGTTCCCTCAGGGCTGAAGGCCCATTCTACCAGAGCCGTGGGTGCGTCCTGGGCATTACGGCACCAGGCTACGGCTCAGCAGGTGTGCCAGGCGGCTACCTGGTCGAGTCTGCACACTTTTACCAAACACTATCAGGTGCATACCTACGCTTCGGCGGACGCCAGCCTAGGTAGACAAGTCCTTCAGGCGGCGGCTGCCCACCTGTAGGGAAGGGCTGTTTTTACGGTCCTATCACGAGGGGTTATTATACCCACCCAGGGACTGCTTTTGGACGTCCCAATTGTCTGGGTCTCCCAATTAGGAGCGCTAAAGAAGAAGGGAATTTTGTTTACTTACCGTAAATTCCTTTTCTTCTAGCTCCAATTGGGAGACCCAGCACCCGCCCTGTTTGCTTAGGGATTTTTGTTTTTTCGGGTACACATGTTGTTTCATGTTGAATGGTTTCGGTTCTCCGATGTTCCTTCGGATTGAATTTGTTCTTAAACCAGTTATTGGCTTTCCTCCTTCTTGCTTTTGCACTAAAACTGAGGAGCCCGTGATCCCACGGGGGGTGTATAGGCAGAAGGGGAGGGGCCTTACACTTTTAAGTGTAATGCTTTGTGTGGCCTCCGGAGGCAGTAGCTATACACCCAATTGTCTGGGTCTCCCAATTGGAGCTAGAAGAAAAGGAATTTACGGTAAGTAAACAAAATTCCCTTCTTTAGAGCTGCGTGGACCCGATGAAGTTCGGTTTTGGCAGATTTAGCAGGCCTTTAGATAAAGTTCTGTCCTGGATTTGACCTGAACCTCCACTGATTGTGGGTGGAGACCCGAACTGTTTATGGCTGGTTGTTTGGGCAGAACACTTCCAGGGGTGGCAGGGCAGTGTTTTTTTTTTCTCTTCATTTTTGTGCACTCTACATCCAAAAACGCTGGGGGGTTTTCCCACGCAGTACAAGCCACTCAAACACTGCAAGCAGCTCGCATTGGGCATACACGAGCACAACGTTGTTTGATTGAGTGGTTAGCAAGTGTAAAACACCTGAACTTCAAGCTCGAAGACTGATTTTTTTTTTTTGTTTGTGGTGACCCACGATAATGTCATGGGGCCGCCAGTGGGTGCAGGGAATGACATGCTCCTCGCCAGCAAAAGTTAAATCCCGCTATCAGAGATTGACAATGGGATTAAACTGGTGGCTATTAGAGGCATAAGGTCGGCTGATCAGATCAGCCGACATGCAGGGACGGGTGTGGGTTCAGCATGCGAGCCCACATCAAAGGCTAGAACGTGACCTTGGATGTTCCAGTACATCCAAGGTCATGAAGGGGTTAAGGACAGCACAAAGGTTTTTTTTAGGCATGGAATTAACAATTTGTTGACATATTGCAGGATATATCTTTTTTCATTTTTCAAGAACGACCTCCTTAAGGCCCTAGATGCTGGATGAAGGGTGATGCTCAACTTTTCCATTCAGAACCCCCTTTCCCACAGGTGTTCGGTTCAGATCAAGAGACATACTCTGCCACTGAATCACTTTCGCCCCGTTTGTCTTCAGATATGCAAAACATGTGTTTTGGATTATTGTCATGCTGGAAAAGTGCACATCTACCAAGTATGATGTGAATTCATGAAAATGTCAGCACAGTGCAGCACCTTGACATGAGGAGCATATATGCAGCCCCACATCAGGACACTGCCACCACCATGTTTCACTGTAGGCAGCATGCATTTTCCATAAATTCATTTAATTAGAGTAAAATTGAAGATTTTGTAATGAGTTATATTATTAACCTTGCTTTTATGGGATAAAAAAGTGTAAAAAAAATAGCCATTCTTTACTCATAAAGCCATTCATTGACCAGTATGTGACGTTTCCACAGCTTCTTCATGTTGGTGCTTGTTTTCTACTAGTTTATCAGTATGAGATGCCAAGATCGTTTCCTCCGCTGCGCTTGTGATCAGGCCCTTGGATTCTGCATCTAGGGTTGCCACCTGTTCTTTTTCTATCGAAACTATATACTTTAGCATTCCCTGTATTTCCTCCTATCCCAAGAATACATGACAATCATGGCATTTTTCTGCATTTATGGAACTTTCTAAATAATAGAAATAAAATGAAAAAAAAAATATATAATACAGTGTGTATATATATATATATATATATATATATATATATATATATATATATATATATAATGTATGCGTGTATATATATATATATATATATATATATATTATACACATATATATTATACACATATATATATTATACACACACAAATCTTGTATTACCTCTAAGAAAGGTGGCAACTTTAGATATATCACAACCAGAGTGACGACGGTTTAGGAGAGGGCTGACATCTAGAAATTGAAGCGCTGTTCACGCTAGTTTTATCACTTCTATTTTCTAGGATCCAAGCCAAATGACAGAACTGTCCTGATCCATTTAGTCGATTACACATAGTGCATGAACATCTGTTTGTTTTGTTTCCTTTTTAAACCAATGTTAACTGATAATGTGCTCATTGGGTTCATTGGCAAGAAAAGTATAGCATTCTCCGTTATTCTGTCCTTCTAAAAGCATCGGAAACCTGATGATAACTGATGAAAAAGTAATACAAGTGTGAACAAATCATAGAAAAATCACCTTTAGAGCTCATTCAGGGATGCGTTCTTTCTACGTATGAGAAAAACGGACCGATTTTCTGGGATCAGACTATGATCAGGGTGTGGTTTGAGAGTTTACAACTTTTCTCGTATGTGGGGAGAAAAATTTTTTTTTGACAGTCCTTAAAAATTAGATAGCACTCCGATGTCATCAGATAAGTCTGAATTTTTTCATGGACACGTAGACTTTGCATTTTTTTATTCGACCCTTTGATAAAAATTAGACAAGTCTCCGCTATTTTCCATTAACTACTCTGTCCGCTAAGTATCACAGACATGCGAATACCCAATGGGCTATTCCAGGTACAAGTGCTATCCATGAAAAGCACATATGGCACTAGTATGAGGATATCTGACATGAAAACCTTGCCGTCATGGATGAGAAACTGTGGAAAGAAAAGCGCAATAGGGTCTTACCCCAAAAAGGGAGGAAGATATGTAATAAAAACACACTCACCTATAATGGTTGTGCCAGTCACAACCACTATACAGGCATAAATAAGATCCAGGTCCAGGCAGCAGTCCCAAAGTTAGCTGATAACAGAGAGTGATAGAAGAAGGGTCTTATTTCCGCGCCAAGTACTCAATGGATCCAGGAAGAGAGTAATGCTTCTTTAATAACATGCACAAGTCTACGCGTTTCTGGAGACACAGCTCCCTTCATCAGGACATTGGCAAGAGAACTTCAAATCTGGTTTCAAGTGAGATGGTGAAGTATAAAAGCATGCAATGATGTCATAGGAAACACCCATCCTGAAAAAAAACTTTGAAAGCGGGCGGGATCCTGATCATTCTAGAAATCTGTATGTTCCAACAGTTCCCTGAATATTGAATTATGATCAAAAACTGTTATATACACTTCTACTAACATACAGTAAATATGTACAATAATCCTGACAAAAGAAAAAACAAAATAGATATATAATAGATATACTGAACGACATACCCCTAAGTCACATAATGTCGAAGAGGGAAAATGGCTAATTGGGCACAATTTGGCCATTTTTACGTTTATGGGGTGTACTCACTTTTTTGCCAGCGGTTTACACATTAATGCCTGTGTCTTATTTAGGGGTGTACTCACTTTTGTGATATACTGTAATACCTATTCAAATTAATGCGTGAACTATGGTCATTCATAAGGAAATAAATTCTCCGTAACCTTTGTTTCGTCTAGACAATAGAAGCTGTGAGGCTCCACTCTCTCTTTTTGATTGTAGGGAATTTGAAAATTTTTTTTTGGTTGTTTTTTTTAAATTGTACAACTTCCCCCTGTGAAACTATAGGGTATAATATTTTAAATTTAGCAAAGTGTACAACAGGGTCTGTCTTCCGCTAGTGTAGTGGTCATCCATACGTGATATGGCTTATTGTATGTGCGTATAACATGGACATTGTGCATGGGTGCTTGTGGGGTCAGTGCATGAGTGAGGATGGAAATTAAAGAGCAGTCAGTGTTTTTAATAAAATAATTCTGGATCCTCTTTTCTTAGAACTGTGCATTGTACTACTCTCTTGTTATTCCTATAAAAACAGTGACTTGACAATTTGATGTTACCAGCTACCACACAGTCCTAGGAAAAAATCGGACAAGTGCATTGCCTCATGAATACTATTGATCCAAGTGCGATCCGATGTTTTGCCGAATAGCACTCGGGCCAAAAATATGGTTATCTGCACGAGCCCAGTGTATGTCACACCCCACTTGATAAGAAAATTCTAACATCCAGCTGGCAGTTTGTGCCTATATTTCCAAGAGGAATAACCAAGCTCTAAGAAAAGATGTTCCGGTATGATTGTTTCCTGGGGAGCACCAGTCCTCTTTAACCCCGAGTGTTACTGTATTCGGGTGTCCACTCTTTACAAATGCTTTGACTTGCTGCATTCATTTCCAGTCTGCTCGTCATCGCTTGTCTGTGGATTTTTATGTGAATGCTTCAGTTCTAGTGAAATACAAAAAAACCAACACATCTCTAACTGATTGCACATTTGGGGCTTATCATGGTCAGGATCCAGGGACATATCATGAGTGGATCCCAAGTTTTTTATTGTCCTTTCCTTTCACACTTGATACCTTTTCTACAGGCTGTTATCTCACAGGCATTGCCCGCGGATGATGGAAAGGTCATGCCGCGGAGAGTGAAAACTAAAAACAAAACGGTAAGAAAATCCTTCTTGCCTCTTTTATTACACAGTCCTTCACACTGAATTTAATTTTCTCTAGTCATGACTTTTACTTTAAAACTAATTTCATCTAAAAAAAACCAAAAACCTTTTCTATCCGTTTAATCAGTCATAGTAATAAGACTTAGATACTGTTGCAAGCACAGTATCTTAGTACTGATTGCTGGTTAGTATATGGGCACCTCCTGCTCGATTTATTAGAATGTTCAGTGGTACAGTCATATTTAAAGGGAGCCTGTCAGGTCCCCTCTGCCCTCCACCCCAGCTGCATTCATACCTGTATGCCCAAATTCCCTGCCTTACCAGCCCTGTATAATGCTATTGATTAATATGAATGTTAAAAAAAACTTATAAACATTGCTGTCAATAATGCTAATTAAGGTATTGACTAATAGAAGGGGCGTTAGTTCCACAGACTAGTCAGCCTTTTCTTTGTGTTATCACACCCCCGTGGGCGTGATGTCATAATTTTCACGAGCTCGTGACATCGCCAGCTCCTGCAAATCTTACACATGCATTCGATTAATTTTGCACTCGTCAGTACTCCTTTGAAACCGGGTATATGCTTTCCAGCTACATTAGGTGCACTGCGCATGACCGAAGACGTGTAAAAATGCCTAACAGTACCTCAGCCTCATCCCCTCCTCCTTTTTGCCTCCTCCCCCCAAAATAATAGTAACAATAAGTTCCACTGCGTCTGTAGGCTTTCTGTTCAATGTGCACACTGCAGACCTTTCCACTATATAGCTGTATGTACTCTTATTTAAAGAAGCAGCAGTGTTTTAGTCTCTCCCCCTCCCTCCGAAAAGTGGTTACAATTTGCAAAGTTTAGCTAATTCTCCTTTTAATATGTACTATGGTCATAAATTGCATCATTAATTCTAAATCTGTAATTTCTATTTTTTCAATTGACTATGGAGATCCCGGTGATGTGTATGCGCTAGCCTCAATCGGGTGTCTTTAGCACTTTGTGTAATGGCTGAGAATGGAGCAATTTTCTGACTGCCCAAGGCATTCGAATTAATAGACCTGTAACTGGCTCTGTGCAGGGTTTTCTTATCACTTTAGGATTTCATTAACATGTTAATGAACAGTAATGTAATTTATTACTGCTGAAGGTAATTGCTCTCCCTTATTTAAAAAAACACAGAAAAAAAAAGCCCAAAACAACATTTGGAGCTATTTTTACTCATTTGAGATAGATAAACTTAATGTAAATGAGTTTTTTAGAAGCTAAATAAAGCTTCTTCTCTTAATACGAACGGTCGTCTACGCAATTTGTGTTTATACCAGTTTAACTCCAGAGGAGTCTTTATGCCCACTGAGACAAAATAACACGCTTGAGTTTTGCCTCCAGACATTCTTCTAATTTACTCATCTAAAGCTGTAAATAATATGTATTGTAATATAATACCCATACTTTCTGGAATATTTTTAGCATTTTTATCCTGTGGAGTATTTAACCGTCATTTAGCCATTTACATTTATATATTTTGTACATGCAACACAAACCATTCTGAATATATATTTTTATAAATTTTAAAAAACATTCAGAAAAGAATTTGGCTGAAAGTCCCCCCCCCCCATACACACGGGCATGCGCACACCTACCTACTCACTCGTGTTTTCAATGGGAAGATTGGAGGAGAGGAGAAAGCTGCTGCCAGACAAGTCTGGCTCCTGCTCATCCCCCAGAGAACAAAAGGATCGGATGTTTGAATTCAAACTGACCAATTCAACATTTTTGGGCAAAAGGTGAGAGGCCCCATAAAGGTTCGATGATTGGCTGCTAATGCCGATATGAGGACTTAATCTAGTGTACATTGATGGCTATAATTTTGCAGTCCAACCAAAATATTAAACCTGGAGGCAGTGTCTATGCTTTAGAACCATCATTACATTTTCCAAATAACCTGATCCCCTATATTGTTAGATTAGATCCAATGAATATCTATCTATCTATCTATCCACCTATTTATCCACCTAACTAGTATATATAATAGGTATTGTCATATTAGCTCCAATGAATATCTATCTTTTTATCTACCTATCCACCTTTCTAATATGTATAATAGATATTGTCAGATTAGAGCCAATGAATATCTATCTAATATATACAGTATATATGTATTGTCATATTAGATCCAATGAATATCTATCCATCAATCCATCCACCTATATGTATATATATATATATATATATATATATATATGTATATATATATATATGTATATATATATATATATTGTCAGATTAGAGCCAATGAATATCTATCTATCCACCTAACTAGTATATATAATAGGTATTGTCATATTAGATCCAATGAATATCTATCTTTTTATCTATCTATCCACCTTTCTAATATATACAATAGATATTGTCAGATTAGATCCAATGAATATCTATCCACCTATCTAATATATATGTTACAGGCAATGTATGAAAACCCAACATTCTATAGAATACCTATGCAATGTATACAATCCCTGTCGTTTTCAGGCAAGGTATGAAATATCTGTGTTTTTCTATACTTTTCCTAGGCATTACATAAAATGTCTAGGCACTGTATTATAAAGAATGACAAGAATCGCTCAGGCAAAGTCTGATATAATGCCCAGATTGGAAAAATATTTAGTAGCAAGAAATTGACCATAATAAAATACCAACTTATGGGACCACTCAATGGTGACCCATAAGGATTTGCCTACTCCAAGAACCATAAATGACTGGAGAAACGAGGGAGATGAGGCAACAACCATGTGTGAAAAATTCCATATTACATGTCTGACCTTTTCCTATTGACATTGTAATTATTTATACATGTGATTGGTATGAATAAATATGGAATTTTTCACACATGGTTGTTTCCTCATCTCCTTCGTTTCTCCAGTCATTTATGGAAAAATATTTAGTAACAAACAGTCAAAAAGCTATGAAAGAAGAAATCCTAAATGAACAACAGGATATCTTTACTGGGAAAAACACAAAGAAACAGAAGTCATTCCTGACTATTAGTCTTTAGTAACAAACGGTCAAAAACGTGAAAGAAGAAATGCAAAATGAACATCAGGATATCTTTGCTGGGGAAAAAAAAAGGAATCAGAAGTGTCATTCCTGACACCTACTATTGGACGGACCACCCCTGTAGTATTCTACACTCTGCCTGTTTGTCATTTAGGTATTCTATAGAATGACTAGGAAATGTATGAACATCTGATGTATTTCATACTTTGACTACCCATTTCCGGCATTGAATACTTTGCCTATGTATTTTATAGAATGCCTGTTTTTACACATTGCCGTTAACATATATATATATATATATAATATATAATATATATATATATATATATATATATATATATATATATATATATATATATATATATGTATTGTCAGATGAAGTCCAATGAATATTGACCAACATATATAGTTATACACATGTTTATCTATCTTTTATATATTTGTATGTATATCTATGCGAGATTATATATATATATATAATATGGATGTATAGCGATAGATATATAATTCTCTAGTTACGATCTCTGTCGATTGGTGGATACATCCATATATAATTAGCTATGAGAGGATCTTGCGTGCTAGGAAGAAGCTGTAGATGGTAATGCAAACCTTACGTCCTTTCTGGAAATAGATAAATGTGGTGATTTTAAATACTTTTTTTCTCCTTCAACCCTGATTGAATGCATTGGTGCCGATATTGGTCACAAATATAGGGGGAAATGGTAAGACCGATGCTGTGTTTTGTCTTTTGCATGTTTTCTTCCACAGATACAGCAAATTCATCATCTGCAGAGTTCTCATGCTTTTTCACTGATTCACCTACATTGCTTTATAAGCATGACCTATATACACAGAATATATACTGTACTATCCACGCTGCCTGTGATGTCCTGGTTGGAAAATGATGCTGTCGTACAATCATGGCTTATTCATAGTAAACTGAGAAAAATATTGTTCATATTACAAATAATGAAAACCAATAAAAGGTTAATTTAGTAATTACTACATTGCAACATCTAAAAAAAAAAGGCAACTCCCAGGGCTAGAGATGCAGTAAATGAATTATTTTTCAGCTTACTATGACAGAATATATAGAAACTTCACTAAACTGTATCCATCTGCTCTATGCAATACACATTATATTTTTATAGAAGTCTGTAAAGAAATAAACTGTCTTGTAATGTTACTTCAGCCTTATACATTGTCTTTGTGTCTGATAGCGATGTGTGTGATTTTATTGTCTGGCTGTTTTCTCATTGGTTATGGCAAGGTGTAACGCTCGCTTCCAGGAGATAGCCTCTCCATTCTCACTCTTTATTGATGTGGGGATATAAAAATATGAATCCTTTTTTAGGACTTGACTGCATTAGCAAAGGAGCTGAGAGAACTTCGTATTGAGGAAACCAATCGACCAATCAAGAAAGTGACGGACTATTCTTCATCCAGTGAAGAGTCTGAGAGTAGTGAAGAGGAAGAAGGTGGGAGTGAGAATCAGGATGGCACTGTGCCGGTTAATGACATCCCACGTCTTATGTAAGCACTGTTTCCGTCTACATCCACGTTAATGTACTCTTGTATAAGAGCAGAATGTTCTCTCACTGAAGCAGTTTTTTTTTTTTTTTAAAGCAGAACGATGTATATACTTCAGCATAGGCTATTATTAAAGAATACTGTAATGTTGGTTGTTTGCCATCTTGATAATTTCATCCTGCAATTTACTGGCAGTCAGTGATAGATTACTGACATGGAATGGCTGTTCCCTGATCAGGGTTGCCAACTTGATTTTTTTTTTGGGGGGGAAGCTTTTCAGTTTTATTCAACTTATCATTTTTTTTTCTTATAGCTGTATTGAAAAAACATAATAAATCATTGATTACACTAGGCAGCAAAATTTCAAAAGTTGTCTGGTTCAGAAATCAGATTAGCCATTTTTTAATGATTTTGATGTGCTGAATTCAAATATGACAAGGAAAACTGTTGTTTGGCTCTAGTTTCTATGTAATCGAAGAGTTTGCGTTTTACTGTTAAGTAAATTAATAAATAAAACGTAGTTATTACTTCTACAAATATAAAACTTCAAATGTATTGTCAAACAATTTTATTACATATATTCGGAGGAAACTCAAGTGTATTTAAATCTTTGAACAATTATAATTTTAACTATTAATATACGTTATTGCACAGTACAAAATATGTCCTTAGTCACTGGATACTCGGCTCCTTTTTACTTGTTTCTTGTATTCAAGCATTGGATTATATTTCTGGTATTTGTACAACAGTAGTCTTCAAGCAATGAAGGGTTCCTAT
The DNA here is from genome assembly GCF_048569485.1 of Anomaloglossus baeobatrachus. NCBI lineage: Eukaryota > Metazoa > Chordata > Amphibia > Anura > Aromobatidae > Anomaloglossus > Anomaloglossus baeobatrachus. The sequence continues at coordinate 485,913,667 of NC_134355.1, forward strand.
TCCCCTGATATCTTTTTTCCATAGTCGCAATTTCCTGGTGAAATCGCTCACCATGCTCGTCACTCACTGCTCCGCAGTTTGGTGCAAAAAAGTCCAGATGCGAATGCAAGAGATAAATCTCTAATGACATGTTGCAGCCAAGATTATCAGGGGAAAATTGTTCTCCTTGCAGAGACCTGACAAACCGTCTGGTGACCAGTGAGGGGTCTTATATCTGCCATGCCCCTCTGGGAAATATTCAAATTATCTCTCCAGGGATGAAGGAGACAAACTCTAGCGCCACCTATTGGAAGTAGCAATCCTAAAATTCAAAAGTGACCCTTTAAACAAGCCTTTTCATATGACTAAGGATTTATGCCAGGTCAGAACCCCAATTTGCAGACACTGTTTTTCGGGGTGATTACCCCTCGTCAGTGCAAAGTATGGGATCTGATCTGGCAGTAAGAGAAGCTTTAGTGCGGTCTCAGGGTAAAACTTTTCTCCTTTGCACTGACGAGGGGCAATCACCCCGAAACACCGTGTCTGCGAATTGGGGATCTGATGTGGCATACATCCTTAGTCGTATGAAAATGCTCATTTAAAGGGCCACTTTTGACTTTTAGGATTGCTACTTCCAATAGGTGACGCTAGAGTTTGTCTCCTTCATCCCTAGAGAGACAGCCAAGGTTATGATACACCTGAAGATGATTTTCCACCAGCTCATTATAGTTGTCTGACTTGGTGTTTCCAAGGAAATTTGTTACCCCTAACTGGAATGCTACCTATGCAGCCTTTTCCTTACCACGCAGTAAACGGTGAAACTCCTCATCTTGCAGAAGCACACGAATCTGAGGACAAATGAAGACTCCTTCCTTTATCTTTGCTTCAATCAAACTTGGAAATTTACAAATTAGATACTTGAATGCTTCTGCATTTTTGTTCATTGCCTTTACGAAGTTCTTCATGAGACCCAAAGTTCATATGCAATGGAGGTAACAGAATTTTTTGTGGTTCGACAAGTGGTGGATGAAGAACCTTTTTAGTCCCCGGCTGCAGTGCATTTCTGAGGGGCCAGTCTCTTGTAAGGTTCCTGTCTTGCTCGACTGTCCCATTCACATAGGAAACAACAGTACTTTGTTTAATCAACCTGGAGACCAAGAACGAGGGCAACCACCTTTAAGCCAGCAAAGAGAAACTGATCCTGATCCTTGTTCTGATCTCCTATTTTGCAACTAAAATTCAGGTTGTCGGCTTTCTTAACCATATGAGTCAAGTTTCGCTTTTGTGACTCAGGTCACCTCACCACAGATACAGCAGAAATGATCTGCTTTATTAATGCAAGTCTGAGGCATCACTGAATAGCTCAATGATGATATCAGTAGACCGGTGAAAATGCTGTGTGACTGCTAGAGGGAAAACATGCGCCTTTTATAGAGTTGTGTGATGCAAGTTTAATTAGGATTGCAACATCTTTCTCTGGCATCTACCATTGGTCATTTAGAGATGATGAAATACTGATGACTCAATTCATTAGTCATTTGGAGATGATGCAATATTGATGATGTAATCCATTAGTCAGTTGGTTGGTGCAAAACTGATGACGCAAGGCTGATGATGTATTCCTTGCCTAGCGTTGTATCAAACGCTGTGAGAAATATCGATGCACCCCTGTATCATAAAAACTAGAGCCAATTTCAAAAGTTAAGCATCATTTTCAGCACCCCAAAATTAGTAAGTCCAACTGTTTTCATGTCTGAACCAATTTTGCTGTTGACTAGTGTTATAAGGGATACATGTCCATGGCCCATAACTTGAAGTGCACACATTAAGCTATAAAATGGTGGTAATTACAACCTTAACAATCTGTTTCTTCAGCTTCGAATAAAATCATAGAAGCATCACTTTTTTTTTATGGACAGGAGGAAAACTTGCCCTTTTATACTGACTGCCCAGAAAGTTCATAACCCTGCAGAGTTTCTCTGGCTCCCAATGTTGTGCAACCTCAGCCTGTAGCCCCTGTCTCCTGCTGGTGATAAGTGTCTTCCTGTGAGGTTTTTATTGTGTTAATCTCCTCCTAAAAATACACTACAGATTCTGCACTTTTAGAAGTAGGCAGGCAATGTGCATCAAGGGTTTGTATCTGCAGCTTAGTGTATGGACTAGTCTACTATATCATTGGTCTATTATATATAGCAAAATTGATTGAGGGAGATTTATGAAAATGGTTTACAGGAATTGTCTATTATATTGGAAAGTATGCACTTGTTGAGCAGGGTAATTCAATTTTGATTTGAAGGAGAGAAAATAGCAACAATCAACTTATTGTCTGCAAGAAAAACTGTTTTTGTTGCACATAGCAAACAGCAGTTTCCATTTTTCAAGCGCAGAATACAAAATAAAAGCTGTCATTCTTTGGTTCATAGAAAGTCAGAGACTGACCTCCTGACAACAGATGAGAGCATGTAATGGACAGGAAACATGGTGGCTATTAAGTGTTTTGTACAGGCTTACCACAAAAGTCTGCAGTCACTCTATGTGATTGCATGCTGGTGAATCCTCACGTCCTGCACAATGCATGCTGAGAGGATTCTCCACTGGCGGTGGCGAGGCAGAGCAGTCATGCTACTGCAAGTATGTGATATTCATACTCCAGGCTATATTTCAATTAGACATGCGTGACCTCGCTCAATTCACTTGTATTGAGTGAGCCGTGCAAATGTAATTGGAAATTTTGGCTGGAAGTTTACATATCATAAACTTGCCATCACTTGACCACTTGGTCTTCCTGCCTCTACCAGAGAATTCTCATAGTGTGCACTGTGCGCAATGTAGAATTCACAAGTTTGCAGTCTCTTACAATGACTGCAGGCTTTTGTGAAAAGCGGGGATAATCCATTTAGCAAATTGCACAGTTAGAATATTGCTTGTTTAGTATATGCAAAACAAAACCATTCCCAGAGTGCTACTTTAATAGTATGGCTATGCCTATAGATAGAAATTGACTATTTTCTATATTGCAAAGATCAAATCTACAAGATAGTAGTGATCAAGTATCTATGCAGTGAAAATTCACCTGATATTTGAAGGTGGTATAAACTATAAAATGTGTGTGTGTGTGTGTGTGTGTGTGTGTGTGTGTGCGCGTGTGTGTGTGTGTGCGCGCGCGTGTTTATACTTGGATCACACACAAAATATTCATCAGTGACTTGACCGGTTTTTGTTTTTTTTTGCATTTAGACCTACTGGAAATAATGAGCCATATAACACAGGAACACAGAATGTTGAAAACTCCCAATCAGAATCATTCAGAAGTAGCTCAAGGGAAGGGACTTTAATGATTCGAGAGGTAAGAAGTTAAATTCTGTTTTATCCTAACTCAGGGGTGCACAACATTTTTTGGTCCAATAGCCATACTGAACCAATCTCAAGAGCCACAAAAAATGTAAATCACAAAGTTTTACCTATACCTTTCAATGTTAAACATGTACAGTACGCAGATGCTGTATGTGTTTTTACAGACCCATAAATTTGTATTGACCCTTGTCATCCATGGTACTTGAAAAAAACGACATCTCTTCGTGTGTTTTGCACAAAAAAAACAGAGGCCTGTGAATAGCACCATAGATTATAAGAGGTCTGTGAAAAAACGGATTCACCATGAACGTCTGAAGAGGCCTAGTGATTATTATCAAGGTTAAGTACACCTGTATCATTAAGGTCCAGTCACACTAAGCAACTTACCAGCGATCCCAACAACGATAGGGATCGCTGGTAAGTTGCTAGGAGGTTGCTGGTGAGCTGTCACACTGCGACGCTCCAGCGATCCCACCAGCAACCTGACCTGGCAGGGATCGCTGGAGCGTGGCTACACGAGTTGCTGGTGAGCTCACCAGCAACCAGTGACCAGCCCCCAGTCTCCTAGTTACAGCACACATCAGGTTAATTAACCCGATGTGTGCTGCAGCTAAATGTGCACAGAGCAGGGAGCAGCGCACACTGAGCGCTGGCTCCTTGCTCTCCTAGTTACAGCACACATCGGGTTAATTGCCTGATGTGTGCTGCAGCTATCTGTGCACAGAGCAGGAGCCGGCAGCACAGGCAGTGAGAGCGGAGGAGGCTGGTATCAAAGGTAAATATCGGGTAACCAAGGACAGGGCTTCTTGGTTACCCGATGTTTACATTAGTTACCAGCGTCCGCAGAAGCTGGCTCCCTGCTCACTGCACATTAGTTGTTGCTGTCTCGCTGTCACACACAGCGATCTGTGCTTCACAGCGGGAGAGCAACCACTAAAAAATGGCCCAGGACATTCAGCAACAACCAACGACCTCACAGCAGGGGCCAGGTTGTTGCTGGATGTCACACACAGCAACATCGCTAGCAACATCACAAAAGTTGTTCGTTACCAGCGATGTTGCTAGCGATGTTGCTTAGTGTGACGGGGCCTTTAGGTCTGAGAGATCTATTTAATAATAGATTTTGAAACTAGATATGTCATATCTAGTGATGGGCGAGCCCACAGAGATTGGGGATCAGCAGGTCTAACCGGATTTAAAAAAAGAAAAAAAAAAAACCAGTTCAGGACCAGAATTACTCCTGGATATCTGCCTGGACGCCAATCCCCATATAAGTCTATGGGGACCTGAATATTGTGCTTTAAAATAGTAGCAGAAAACCTAGGGGGATTAGAGCAAGTGCGTTATACTTAGAGTCTCTCGCGTGGTGGTAACACTACTTCTGGGGCGGCTCATTGCCCTCATACATATTCACTGCTCCCCCCCCACCCCGGCAGTCCCGTCGTCTCTGATTGGTCAGATCCATATAGTTACACAGAGTTCGCTGAGAATTGATTGCCCGAGTCGGTACACAGATACTAGGTATCCGGCATGGATACCGAATTTTACAGTCTGGGTTTGACCAATTTATATTGGTCATCAGCTGGGGTTTATTGATCCCCGTGACAAGCAGATCTTACAAGCTACACAGGCAATGATGACCAGACCGGAGCTGGATAATGTCACATTGACAATGATGGCTACTGTTAAGGCTAAATAGAAAGTTCTGCATTGCCATTGAGCTACATAAAATCCATAAATGTGTAGATTTACTTCAAGTATCTATGTACTTAGGGAGGATGGTAGCTGAGGCTTTATAAAGCATTATGATAAGACGGTGATAAGAATGAAGATTGCCTTTCACCAGTGACATTTCAGATTCTTGTCATATTTCTAGTTTTGATTTAACTTTTTTTCGATCCCTGGAAAGTAGCCAAGACGTGTGTGAGAAGGCACAGCCATCTCCTAGAAGATTGATTTTCAAGTCTCTTATTGCCTTCCTGAATTTTCCCTAATAAATCATTTCATAGTTTATGTAAATGCAAAGAAAAGTCTCCAGACTCTGTCAGCAATCTGGCACAATAATGACTGGCAGGAAGTATATAATCTAAATATTTTATTCTTTCCAGCCTATGCCTCATTGCACTATGCATGCGTGTGTGGCTGCCGGGAGGATCAGGGTTTCATATTTAGCTTTTCATTAAATAAATGTCAATCCTGCTAGTGCATGTAAGAAAGGCATCCGGCATAGCTGACACCCAAGACCATTTGCTACTTGTTCAATCTGCAAAGGTTTAGATTTTATTTTACTATTCATGTGTAGAATTAATAATACCAGGTTTCTTTAGGTTCTTTAATCACCTTCTTTGCAGCAATAAAGTAAAGACAAGTTTTAGAATCTTTTTACGACGTACATCCATGGAGCTTATAGGCGCGTCCGTGTAATGTTTTTTTCTGCTGATACTGTTGTGCCAGTATGACATTGTATTACTAAAGCTTTGCAACTTGGGCATTCATACTTGAAGAATAAATCCTTTTTCCTGATACGCTTCTATAGCAATATCTGCATTATGCCCCCTCTTACTATTATGCATCATAGTAAAGGACTGTACCCTTTAGAAATTCCCTCAATTGGTTTTGATCCCGATCCATACTAATCAGTATGGCTCCAAATTAAGAAAATACTTTGATTCTGATTGTATTATTGTGCGGAGAATATAAAGCTGTATGTGAGGTCCAATTTTGATGCCTTACGCAATGTTCTGAATATGATAATCACACCTGGATTTGTAGAATATGTAATCTCCATACTTTGCTAAGAATATGATAGTGAATTTCCTTCTATATGGTCATTATCTTGTGATCTGCCTCTCTACCTGTAGTATGTATGCCTAAGCTGCTCAAAGGGAATTTGTCAGCAGGTTTTTGATACCTCATCTGAGAGCAGTGTAATGTAGGCAAAGAGATCCTGAATCCAACGATGTGTCACTTAAATTACTGACTGCAGCCATTCTGACTCAATCAGAATTTTTAGCTTAAGTCATGTAGAAGAGTTCAGAAAGCTGTCACACCCACACCAGACTCTTTATAGAGATTGTACATTGACAGAGAGGGGTCAGTCAGAGGAGGGGGCGTGCTGGACTGCTGTGCGAGTGACTTTGTAGTCTGAGCAATGATAAGGGTTCTTCTGCTTAAACAACATAGCAAATAAACAACAGATTAGACTGTAACAAGACAGGCAACTCCTGGTTTTTTTTTTTGTTTTTTTTTGTTAACCTTTTTTTTTTTGTTAACCCTTGCAGCATGCTGGCTTCAGCTTACATAGCAAAAACCTGCTGACAGATAACCTTAAATAGTTATGTAATGTTTACCTTCTGTTCTTTTTTATAGATCTTTCTACTAGTGTTACTAAAATTTAATTTGCATGATATTCTATATATGTTCAAATTCAGCACTTTTAATATAATTGTTTATGTACTTTCCTTCGTATCTCCGCAGACATCTGGAGATAAAAAACGCTCTGGCCATGCAGAAAGTAATGGTTTTGCCGGTCATATAAATCTCCCTGACTTAGTTCAACAGAGCCACTCTCCGGTGGGTACTCCAACTGAGGCTTTAGGGAGAGGTTCAACGCATGCGCAGGAAATGGAGACTGGGAATGAAGTAGGTGGTGGCACTACCAAACTAACCTTAATGCTTGGTGGCTAACTGGTTATGAGTATTAATTCTGGTGAAACTACGTAAATTGACGTATTTTTTTCTAACCCTGTTAGTGCATACTAATACCTTCCAAAACTGAATTCTGATGTAAAATATTAACCCATCGGTTTCATATGCATTCATAGAAGTTACCCTGACTCTGTACTATGCCAGCATGTCATGCCTTTGCCTTCTATTAATTATGCCGCCTTGGTTATATTATTTAGGCGAGGAGTAAAGTGTGACCAGTCATAACTGTATAGTTCTTTCTGCATCTTTAAAAGCTTTATACACATTCTAACACTTTTTTTTTCTTATAGCAATATATAGACTTTTTGCAATGTTTTTAAATGAAGAAATGTCTATTCACTGCAAGCTTGCTTATTCTCATTAATTCCGTAAGACAAACTCCCTGATTAGCTCAGTTTGCAATCAATCCCTTTCAAACTAATCTAAGCTTATATTAAAGAAAGTGTACTGTATTCTTTAGAGTATGAGACACACCCCAGTTTTAGGTAACAAAAATAAAAAGTTTTTAAGGCACTTATTGCACGGTTGCTCATAGTAAATGAAGTTTAATGATTGATAGGTAGTGTAGAAAATCAGTATGCAGCCTTGAGGTTGGTAGCAGTAACTATTTGTACTACACTTTGTACTACTCTGTACTTTTTGTGGGTTCCAGTGTCAGCATTACCTATGGCCCCAGTATTGCATAGGAGGCTAAAGCACCTATTCTGAACTCTGAGGTTGGGAAAGACTTGACAAATGGTCTCTGATAAGTACCACTGTGTGGGTCACAGCAGGAGCCTAGATAAAACCTCTATGGCTGTGTGCTGCAACATGGATGAGCCACCTTGCAGCAAGCAGGGAAAGTGAACAGGCAAAATGCAGTTTAGAGGTATCTGTCTGCAATGGGATTCAGGGATTCTGGCTTCAGATTAGTGCAAAAGTGCAGGAGGCAGCTTTCTATGCAGAACTTTCAATGCTTATGTGTCCCTGGTCCAAGAAATGAGACTGATGATAATCCTGTTTGGTGTGCGCACAAAATGCTGTAAATAGCTCTTAATGATCAGTCATGAAACTTTAAAAGCACTGCTCCTCTGCTTGTCCATTATGAAAGCAATCAGGTGGGTCTGCCACTAAAGACTAATAAATATAGGGGCTTTTTAGTAGGATTTTTTTCTTCTTAAAAACAAAAAGGTCTTTATAGTCTGAAAAATAAGGTATAATCTCATTTTAAATTGGTTTTATGAGAAGTGGCTTCAAACAGAGCCATTGGAAAGGTCAGAACAGGATGCAGCAGCTTGCACTGTAGTGTATTATATGAAGGCTCTATTAGCCAGATATTTCTCAATTTTGTTTTTCTTTTGTACTGTTATTGCTCTGAACTTGAAATAGAAACTAAGTTAGAAGATTGAATTTTGTTTTGTTTTTTTTACATTTTGTTTTTATCTTTTGATAAAACTGCTCATAGAGTGGAAGAAGTGCCCATTGAAACATCAGTACTTAGAAAAATGATTGTAGGATATGTCGGTGAAATTTACTTTCTAGGTAAAGAATTTTACCATTTGTTTCTAGATTGCAGCGGACCAGCTCTTCAGTATATCATTTTTTTGTGCAAATACATTATTTTTGTAGAGTCATTTTAGCTTTACTCGTATATGTTCTACTCTGAATATTTTAGTTTGACCTTTACTATTTTAACCATTATAGTATGGCATGGGAAGTACCACCAAATCATCTTTTACTCCATTTGTTGATCCAAGAGTTTACCAGACTTCACCCACTGATAATGACGATGACGATGATGACGATGATGATGATGACGATGATGAAGAGTCTTCTGCAACAGGTATTAGGAAAATGTGGTTTGTACTTAAATTGGTAATGGTCTTGTAGCCAACAGGTAGGTAGGTAGGTGCCTTATTTAAACGGGTTTGTTGTGATGGCTTAGCCCATTTCATGCCAGGAAGAACTGACACGATGCTTGCTTTCTTGCTGGTGCAAGGGTACAATGTTCCAGATAAATTTATGGCCTGTGTTTCATGGATTGGACTTTCATGTTCTACTTTATCTTTGTACTTCAGTACTATATTAAGGGAGACCACATCACATTATCTACAATTTAGGTATCATATAGTGCCCAATTGTCATCAGTTTATAGATTCACTTATTCTTTTCTCTGCAGCAAGGCTGACTATTATATCGCCCCCCCAACCCCCGCATGCATTCTTCACATGATACAATACTGAACACCTCAGGTATCTTTCAGATAGCACATTCTCAGTATTGCCAGGATTATGTGCAGAGAAGGAAGAACCTGAGGAACATCATAGGATAATAGTTGCAGTGATCTCAGAAAGATGGCACTATTTTGTGTTCTACTTTTGTACACCACAGTAATGGGCAGCCGTTTTGTGGTTTCCTGTGGTGTTTTGGACCTATAGACTACAGGGCACCTTGGAAAATTGCATTTACAGGTCACCAAGATGGCGTAAAAAGTCCAAGTAGGTCAATTTTAAAAAATGTTCATATTTTTTTCCTCCATGTGAAAATGAGCATTTTTTGTATTTGAGTCCAAGTAAACTAAGAAAGCTCTCAAGTCCCAATGTATTCAGTCTCTCCCAATCCAGCCTGGCTTATAGCAACAGCATGTACAGAGCAGGTGTAGGAGTGGCACTGATGAGCTGTCAATCAGGTGGGGAGAGCAGAGTTTGTGTGTGTGTGTGTCTATATATCTACAGTACTCAGCATAAATGAGTACACCTCAGCAGATTTGTCATAAAACCTTTAGTTTCCAGTTTACTTTCAGAATCAACATTTTCTACGGTTTCCATACTACAAAATATGCAAATGTGTGCTATTGGTTGCAACCAGAATTTGTAATTTGGCACACCCAAAAAATAAATTTTCCTAATAAATTAATTGAAGACCGTGTTGCAAAAATTAGTACACCTAATTGAAAATCTTGGAGTAAATCTAAAGTTTAGACTACAAAATTCTAATTAACAAGAATCCAACCTCAGTTTAGCCTAATTATCCAGGTCTCTGGCAGACAGTGGACTATAAAAGGGCGTTACTTAACAAAGAAAACTGCTTCCCATTTCATGCTGTTAGCAATGGCACTACGTGCGAAAGAAATGTCACAAGACCTGTGGGACAAAAAGTTCTATACAAGAAAGGTGAAGGCTACAAAAAGATGAGCAAATCTTTACTTACCAATCAGAATATTATAGCAAAAGTGGTACGAAATATAACAAATATGTAAATGCAACCATCTCACAAACATGTCTAAGCAGACCTCGGAAGTTAACAACTAAACAGAAGCGTCTTCTGATGAGAACGGTTGAGTAAAATCGACATGCAATTTCACTGCAGTTAGCTAAAAAAGTTGAAAGGTAAACCGGGGTGAATATTTCCCAGGACACATTCAGCATGCACTGCAGCGGAATGGCATGCATGTGTGATTCCCAAATGAAGCTTCTCCTAAAACCCATGCACAAAAAGGCCCAACTACAATTTCCTGGTGCACATGCTGAAAAATATGAAGACTACTGGGACCAAGTGATGAAACCAAGATAGATGTTTTTCGAACTGATGGCTTAAAAACTGTGGCGTCGCAAAGGTGAGCAGTACAAAGAAAAATGCAAAAATACATGGTTCTTGCAGTGAAATAAGGTGGTGGCAGTGCCCTTATGTGGGTCTGCATGAGTGCTTCTTGTGTCGGGGAGCTACGTTTCATTGATGGTATTATAAATTTACAGATGCACTGCTCAATATTGAAAGAGAAGATGCACTCCGTGCCCTCAGTAAACATTCTCTTTTCCAACATTATAATGATCCAAAATACACATCCAAAGCCACTGTTTAATTTCTGAAGAGGAACAGGGTAAAAGTGATTCAGTGGCCAAGTATGTCTCCTGATCTGAAACCAACCGAAACACCTATGGGGAATTCTGAATAGACAAGTTGAGCATCACTCTTCATCCAGCATCCAGGCTCTAAAAGAGGTCAATCTTGAGGAATGAAAAAGATAGATGTTAAAATATGTTGGCAACTTTTGTTTATTTCTTGCATAGAAAACTGTCCTTAAAAATCATGGAGGTAGTACAAAATACAAAATGTACCATATTTTCTGTTTTATAAGACGCATCGGAGTATAATACGCTCCCCAAATTCGAGCAAGAAAAGGTGGGAAGAAAAGGGGGGGTGTCTGTCTTGTAACCCGGTGGTGTCTTACCAGAGGGGGCAGTAGCGGTAATGGAGGAGGATGTGCTGGGGCTGCGGCGGACACTGTGGCTCAGGCTGAGGTGGAGGCTGGGGCTGCTGTGCTGGGGCAGCTGTGCTTGTGCTTGGGCGGCGGCTGCTGTGGACTGTGTGGGCTTCAAAGAAATGCTGCCCGGAGTCAACGAAGATTGAGCTCTAGGCTCAATGGCAAGCACAGATCTCATCTGCGCAAGCGCTACCTCCGGGCGTCATTTTCCTGAAGTCCGCTGAAGTTGCTACATTAGAAAAGCAAAACTTAATACTTTATTCAGAAATCTTTATTTTGCAATTAGTTGTCAGACGTTTCTTGTAGTTCTTGACCAAGTTTGCACACACTACAGCACTGCTTGTTACTGGACAAGATTCAGTTCCTTCCCAGGATTTTCTATCGGGTTAACATTTAGAGACTGGCTAGGCCACTCTAGGACCTTGAAATGCTTCTTATGGAGCCACTCCTTAGTTGCCCTAGCTGTGTGTTTTGGGTCATTTTCGTGCTGGAAACCCAGCCAAGACCCATCTTCAATGCTCCTACTGAGGGAAGTTGGTTGTTGGACAGCATCTTGCAATACATGACCCCATCAAACATCCCTTCAATATGGTGCAGTCGTCCTGTCCCCTTTACAGAAAAGCACCCAAAAAGTATGATTTTTCCAACCACAAGCTTCACGGTTGGGGTGGAGTTCTTAGGGTGGGTGTTCTTGGGGCTGTACTCATCCTTCTTCTTCATCCAAATATGAAGAGTGGAGTGAATACCAAAAAGTTCTATTTTGGTCTCATCTGACCAAATTACTTTTTCCCATGCCTCCTCTGGATCATTCAGATTGTCATTGACGAAATTCAAATTAGTCCGGACATGTACTGGCTTGAGCAGCGGAACCTTGCATGCCCTGCAGGATTTTTATCCATGACGGTGCAATGTGTTACTAATGGTACTCTTTGAAACTGTGGTCCAAGCCCTCTTCAGGTCATTGACCAGGTTCTTCTGTGTAGTTCTTTGATGATTACTGACCTTTCCCAGAATCGTGCTTACCTTATGAGACAAGATCTTGCATTTATTGCATTTAGACCCTGACCAAGTAAGATTGACAGTCAACTTGTCTTCCATTTTCTAATAATTGCGCCAACAGTTGTTGCCTTCTCACCAAGCTACTTGCCTATTCTCCTGTAGCTCATCCCAGTCTTGTGCAGACCTATAATTTTGTCCCTAGTGTCCTTGAACAGCTCTTTAGTCTTGGCCATGTTGGAGAGGTTGGAGTGTGATGGATTAAGTGTGGACAGGTATCTGTTATACAGGTAACAAGTTCAAACCAGTGCAATTAATACAGGTAATGAGTGCTGGTCCATTTTTATTAGTCAACAATATTTAAGGTGAATGAACGGAAAAGATATCTAAATTAAATCAATATTTGGTGTGGACACCCTTTGCCTACAATCCACCACCAATTCTTCTAGGTACACTTGCACACAGTTTTGGTAGGAACTTAGCAGGGAGGGTTCCAGACATCTTAAAGAACTAACCCCACACATTTCTGTGGACGTAGGCTTGCACAATTTCTTCTGTCTTCTTCATGCAATCTCAGATAGACTTGTTGGTGTTCGGATCACTTCCAGGACTCTTGGTTCTTCTCTCCTCTGAAGATAGTTTAGGACGTTAACCGTGGAGTTCGTTACCCTGCAGCAGAATAATTTGTAACCTATCAGACGTCTCCCTGATGGTAATACATTATGAATAAGTATCTGCCTTTATTACTCAGCATTGAAGACACCATTAATCCTGACCAAATCTCCAATTCCATTTGTTGAAATACAGTCCCAAACCTGCAAGGAACCTCCACCGTACTTCACTGTTGCCTGCAGATGCTTATTATTGCCCTTCTCTGTATTCCTTCAGCAACACATTGCCTTTTTTAGAGCCAGATATTTCACATTTTGTCTCGTTATTTCAGAGCACCTGCTGACATTTTTCTGCACGCTAGTTTGAATGTTTTCATGCATAGTTGAGTCGCTTAGCCTTGTTTTCATGTTGAAAATGTGTTTTTAGTCACAATTCTTCCATGAAAATCACTTCTGGCCATACTTCTTCAAACATTAGATTGCTATGGCTGAGCCCCTCTTTTTGCTTATTGTTCTGAGCTGAAGACACTATGGGACAGGTTCTGATTTTAGAATGGAAATAAGCATGATGTGTCTTTCATGTACTGCACTATATTTGCTTAGCTGATGGCAGCGTCTTTGTCGACGTTGCCCATTTCTTGGTGTCCTCAATCTATCCATCATGCAACGCCATCAGGGAGGCGTCTGATCTGGGGCATTTTCCTGCTGCAAAATAAATTTGAAACAAGCATACAGCCAATATAATTAAGAACGATCTTCAGCATAAAAATGAACAAGGAGTTCTAGAATTATGGACATTGTTCCCAGAAAGCCCTGATCACAATCTCATCATTCAGGCCTGTGGTTACATAAAGAGAGAAGGATTTGCCCAAGACTTCATCTTCAAAAGAACTGTGGGTTCCAAGATATTTGGAACAAATTCCCTACTGAGCTGCTTAAAAAAAAATGTGCATAAGTGTACCTAAAAGAACTGATGCTTTGATGTCTCTTTTTTTTTTCTGTTCATTCACTTAAATTGTTTTTAATTAATAAAAATAAATTATTTAAACTTTTAGGTTTGAAAGCATTTTTACTTTGCAGTATTTTTAGTAAAGTTATAGTTTCTCATCTGTATGATGTCTGTCACTGTATGACATGGCTATGGCACCTGTGTTTATACATCAATGATGAAAAAAAATAATACCAAATACAGATTTGTATGAAAAGTGCAATGGTGTAGACCTTTTTTTTTTTTTTTTTTTTGTTTTTTACATACAGTGTGTGAACTACACCTTAGACTTGTTCTGATATGTGTGCTGTCTGTATTAGATCCATCTTTCAACACTTACATATTATATTAGCTTGCATCAATGAGCTATAAGTCAGCTTCTAAATTTTGGTAATTTTAATTCATATTGCATAATCTGCAGCAAAAAACATTTCCATTTAGGATTTGTGATTGCTTAAAGGGAACCTGCCATGTGGAAAAATGCTATTAACCTGCAGGTAGGGGGTTAATATGCAGGTTGATAGTGTCCGAAACCTGCCCAGTGCCCACACTTTATACCCCTTTGCTGGGAGGAAAAGAAATGTAACCTTCCCAGCAGCGTTTGGGTTTCATTCATTGAGGTGGCGCTGGCATGGGTTCAGTCACCATTTTGTGTATCAAGAGCATCAGCTGTAACCCCACCCCCCGAATCCCACCATTAACCCGGAAATTGACTGACAGCCACTCTGCATTAGAAGCAGATGTCAGTCAATGTGGAGCACAGTTAAAGCCGCCGTTCTCCGTATACAGAACAGTGACTGAACTCGTAACAGCGCTGCCCCCGTGACTGAAACTAGAATGCTGCCAAGAGGATTAAAGTTAATTTCCTACCAGCAGCGGGGTTTAATGTGCCAGTGCAGGGCAGGTTTAGAATGCTTTTAACCTGTAGAATAACCCCATGTCTTCAGGTTAATAGAATGTTTCCACTTGACGGGTTCCCTGTAAGCATTCATGTGTTTTGAATGAGGAGAGAGGAGAAAGACCCTAGAGAAACCAAAGGATCAATTGTTTGCCACCTTCAGCTCTCCAAAAGTCATCATCTTTGACCCACATAAACGTTAGATGGTTGGCCGGTCCAACTTTAATGTACATGAGGCCATTTTTTATTTTTTTTTATTTATTTTTTTTAAATAGAGCCTTCACTATTAGCATTTTAATTAGCGTCATAGCTTCAACGATACAGTAAACAGTAAATTTAAAAAAAACAAAGCAAAACTAAACCCTGTGCTATATAAGGTTTCTATACTGTACCATTTGAAAGGAAGCAGTATCGCCGTCCTTCTTCCTGGCTGAATGATTATAGGCATTTTGATTTATTTTTGTTCTTTTGCTGTGCTTGAAGTTTTATTTCTTTATCTCCTTCCCCCTAAGAAAATGAATGTGAAAATTTGGGCTAACAACATTTGGGCACACCAGTTCTTGCTACTCTGTGTAACCCCTGGATGGATAATTTTGGGCTACGAGAGGTACCAACACCTGGTATGCCAAAGGTTGCCAATGCCAAGTATGAATTGTCCAATAATGAGATTTGTGACAGAACACGCATGCTCCATTTTCTTATTCTTTTTTTGCTGAATGAAGAGAGTGTTTTTTTTAGCCCTGTTTACTAGCGAACTGCTTAGACAAGAACAAGCCAAGCTGAATGAGGCCAGAAAAATATCTGTGGTAAACGTGAACCCTACCAATATTCGTCCTCACAGCGATACTCCAGAGATCCGGAAATACAAGAAACGCTTTAATTCTGAGATACTTTGTGCAGCATTATGGGGTGAGTGACGCTATACTTTTACTGAACTGTATTAAACTGATTGTGCTTGTTCTTGTTTCTTCAATATTCATAACTAACAAAGTGAGATAAGCGGGAATGTGCAGCTTTCCCATAACTACAATGTAAAAGCATACACAGCGATATGTAGCACCCTGGTGGTGCTAATAGTACATATTGCATTTCTTAACTTTACACACGTACAGTTAGGTCCAGAAATATTTGGACAGTGACACAATTTTCGTGAGTTGGGCTCTGCATGCCACCACATTGGATTTGAAATGAAACCTCTACAACAGAATTCAAGTGCAGATTGTAACGTTTAATTTGAAGTTTTGAACAAAAATATCTGATAGAAATTGTAGGAATTGTACACATTTCTTTACAAACACTCCACATTTTAGGAGATCAAAAGTAATTGGACAAATAAACCAAACCCAAACAAAATATTTTTATTTTCAATATTTTGTTGCGAATTTTTTGGAGGCAATCACTGCCTTAAGTCTGGAACCCATGGACATCACCAAACGCTTGGTTTCCTCCTTCTTAATGCTTTGCCAGGCCTTTACAGCCGCAGCCTTCAGGTCTTGCTTGTTTGTGGGTCTTTTCGTCTTAAGTCTGGATTTGAGCAAGTGAAATGCATGCTCAATTGGGTTAAGATCTGGTGATTGACTTGGCCATTGCAGAATGTTCCACTTTTTTGCACTCATGAACTCCTGGGTAGCTTTGGCTGTATGCTTGGGGTCATTGTCCATCTGTACTATGAAGCGCCGTCCGATCAACTTTGCGGCATTTGGCTGAATCTGGGCTGAAAGTATATCCCGGTACACTTCAGAATTCATCCGGCTACTCTTGTCTGCTGTTATGTCATCAATAAACACAAGTGACCCAGTGCCATTGAAAGCCATGCATGCCCATGCCATCACGTTGCCTCCACCATGTTTTACAGAGGATGTGGTGTGCCTTGGATCATGTGCCGTTCCCTTTCTTCTCCAAACTTTTTTCTTCCCATCATTCTGGTACAGGTTGATCTTTGTCTCATCTGTCCATAGAATACTTTTCCAGAACTGAGCTGGCTTCATGAGGTGTTTTTCAGCAAATTTAACTCTGGCCTGTCTATTTTTGGAATTGATGAATGGTTTGCATCTAGATGTGAACCCTTTGTATTTACTTTCATGGAGTCTTCTCTTTACTGTTGACTTAGAGACAGATACACCTACTTCACTGAGAGTGTTCTGGACTTCAGTTGATGTTGTGAACGGGTTCTTCTTCACCAAAGAAAGTATGCGGCGATCATCCACCACTGTTGTCATCCGTGGACGCCCAGGCCTTTTTGAGTTCCCAAGCTCACCAGTCAATTCCTTTTTTCTCAGAATGTACCCGACTGTTGATTTTGCTACTCCAAGCATGTCTGCTATCTCTCTGATGGATTTTTTTCTTTTTTTTCAGCCTCAGGATGTTCTGCTTCACCTCAATTGAGAGTTCCTTAGACCGCATGTTGTCTGGTCACAGCAACAGCTTCCAAATGCAAAACCACACACCTGTAATCAACCCCAGACCTTTTAACTACTTCATTGATTACAGGTTAACGAGGGAGACGCCTTCAGAGTTAATTGCAGCCCTTAGAGTCCCTTGTCCAATTACTTTTGGTCCCTTGAAAAAGAGGAGGCTATGCATTACAGAGCTATGATTCCTAAACCCTTTCTTCGATTTGGATGTGAAAACTCTCACATTGCAGCTGGGAGTGTGCACTTTCAGCCCATATTATATATATAATTGTATTTCTGAACATGTTTTTGTAAACAGCTAAAATAACAAAACTTGTGTCACTGTCCAAATATTTCTGGCCCTGACTGTACCTTGATGTAGCAAGATATCCTGATGCAACTAGTAACTTAACACCTAACTGTACATGTTCAATTTTGGTTACAATTTTTAAGGGAAGTTCTCACCTGGTTTTGGATACCCCATAGAGACTCTGATTCTAGCAGTGTTTCACTTACTAGGCTTCTTGCTGTCGTTTTGTTAAAATCTCAATTTCTGCTGTAGATCTCTCAGTAATTTGCTCAGTATGACTCCGCCCTCCTCACTGATTAGCACTTTTTGCCTATGCACAGTATACACAGAAAGCTGTCAATCATTGGAGGGGGCAGATTTAAGGTACCGTCACACTAAGCGACGCTCCAGCAACCTGACCTGGCAGGGATTGCTGGAGCATCGCTACACGGGTTGCTGGTGAGCTGTCACACAGGCAGATCTCACCAGCAACCAGTGACCAGCCAGCAGCGACGCGTGGAAGCGATGCTGCGCTTGGTAACTAAGGTAAATATCGGGTAACCAATCCGATATTTACCTTGGTTACCAGCGCACACCGCTTAGCGCTGGCTCCTTGCACTCCTAGCCAGAGTACACATTGGGTTAATTACCCAATGTGTAGTCTGGCTATGTGTGCAGGGAGCAGGGAGCCGGCACTCGCCGCGTGCGAGCGGCGGACGCTGGTAACGAAGGTAAATATCGGGTAACCAAGGAAAGGGCTTCTTGGTTACCCGATATTTACATTGGTTACCAGCGTCCGCAGAAGCCGGCTCCCTGCTTCCTGCACATTCAGTTGTTGCTGTCTCGCTGTCACACACAGCGATGTGTGCTTCACAGCGGGAGAGCAACAACTAAAAAATGGTCCAGGACATTCAGCAACAACCAGCGACCTCACAGCAGGGGCCAGGTTTTTGCTGGATGTCACACACAGCAACATCGCTAGCAACATCGCTGCTACGTCACAAAAGTCGTGCCTCAGCAGCGATGTTGCTAGCGATGTTGCTTAGTGTGACGGTACCTTTATTCAGTGGTCATCAGTATGCTTGACTACCTGGAAGCTGGTGATAATTTTCTGCTGATAAAGTTTCTACTGTATAGAAAATATAGCAAGCAGCTTAGTAACACATCGCTGGAATCAGGATCTCTGCCCCTACATTATGCTGCTCTCAGATTAGGTGGCAAATACCGGTGGCAGATTCCCTTTTAATTGTCCACTTACAGCTTTTGCACGGCCATCTTTCTGTGATATGGTCTACTTAAGGATACCTCTGTATGTGTGAACATGTACATTTTATGTAAAGCACCATTACTGCTTTATTTTTTATTTTTAAAAATGTGAAGGTCTTTGTGCACATTTTGTTCTAACCTGCCACAATAAAGTGACAGTCCAGAGGATCCTACACGAAGAAGCTTAATTGTGTCTAAATAATGAATTTTCGATAGGTAGAAACTAGCTGTGTGAAAACAGCCTGGAACATGTGTGAGAAGGGCACAACCAAGATCCAGGCAGTCACTGCCCGACATGTGCAATGCGCAAAAATGTACATTACTTATTACTTTCCAACAATGGGAAGTAGGTTTTCAGGCTTGTGACTTTAGTACAAAAGGAAAGACATGAAAAAACTTAGGCACTTGGCAGCACCATGCAGGCACTTAGATATCTATATGCAAATATCATACTTTTATTATACTTTCTTATTGTACAATTCCTATATTTACTATGCACATAATTCCATAATGTTCTGCACATTTAATTAGATTTCAGAAATAAAAACATAGAAACCTCTTCTTTAGATTATTTCATTCCAAAAGGTAATATTATCCACCAGATATAAACCAACACAAGGATGAAACATTTTAATTTTTTTTCCATGGCCGCATGAACTATTTATATCTAATTTACGACTCTCTTATATTACCATGTAAATATTATTTTCTTTGCAATTCATAAAAAAATGCTGTATAAACAAAATATTAGTTCTATTCACAATCTCAACCCTAAAAAGATCCGGCTTTTAAAGGGGACCTGACAGTGGAGACATGCCGCGCGTTCCACACTGGACACATGCCGCGCGTTCCACACTGGACACATGCCGCGCGTTCCACACTGGACACATGCCGCGCGTTCCACACTGGACACATGCCGCGCGTTCCACACTGGACACATGCCGCGCGTTCCACACTGGACACATGGCGCGCGTTCCACACTGGACACATGGCGCGCGTTCCACACTGGACACATGGCGCGCGTTCCACCCTGGACACATGGCGCGCGTTCCACCCTGGACACATGGCGCGCGTTCCACCCTGGACACATGGCGCGCGTTCCACCCTGGACACATGGCGCGCGTTCCACCCTGGACACATGGCGCGCGTTCCACACTGGACACATGGCGCGCGTTCCACACTGGACACATGGCGCGCGTTCCACACTGGACACATGGCGCGCGTTCCACACTGGACACATGGCGCGCGTTCCACACTGGACACATGGCGCGCGTTCCACACTGGACACATGGCGCGCGTTCCACACTGGACACATGGCGCGCGTTCCACACTGGACACATGGCGCGCGTTCCACACTGGACACATGGCGCGCGTTCCACACTGGACACATGGCGCGCGTTCCACACTGGACACATGGCGCGCGTTCCACACTGGACACATGGCGCACGTTCCACACTGGACACATGGCGCACGTTCCACAGTCAGCATGCATCACAGTGCTTGTGTGACTTCAGCCAGGTATATGTGAGCCTATAAGGTTGCGGTGTGTCAGAGACAAACATACTTTACAAGCTGCCAGAGACTGAGCCGCACAGAAGATATGTCGGACAGAGGGGTCAACAGCTTCTCTCTACTTGCTCATCTTGATTGACAGGTCTCTCCCTGCATGGGTGTATAGGTAGCAACCTATGAGTTTCTGGCAATGGGTGAGGGGAAGCCGCCTTTTAAAATGTTTCCTCTGAAACGCTGTAGTGTTTGAGTCAAGCATATACTTGCCTGAATTCACACAGCCAGTGTATGATATGTGCTGCTTGTATCAGATGGCAGATTCCCTTTAAAGACTTGGAGTAGTCTTGCTAACTTCGTAGCGTTGCTCACCAGAACTTGATGTATGATAATACAGGTTGTTAGCTCTACTATTTGCTGATATACATGTTATATTTCACACAGGTGTAAACTTACTGGTGGGCACAGAGAATGGACTTATGTTGTTGGATCGAAGTGGGCAAGGAAAGGTCTACAACCTTATCAACAGGCGAAGGTTTCAGCAGATGGATGTTCTAGAGGGACTGAACGTCCTTGTAACCATATCAGGTGTGATATACAACGTGCCATCAACTGAGCTATGTACTGTATTGGTAAACCATTACTATACAGTTAAAATCATGAGTGTAATTAGATAATTGGACCTAGTTCTATATTGACAAGATGAGAAAAACCCCTCGGTGCACCCTCACTTTGCATGTCATAACTTCTACAACCACCTTGGTCTCTCTGAATTAAACATTGATGGGCTTCTGTTAGCACAGGATATAAATGGTTAATCAATAAGAGTCAGACCCCTGAGGACCCCACACAGCCAAATACTAGTCACCCACTGTGCTGCTGGATTATTATAATAAATGCATAGAGCCCTGGGGGTCAGACCTCCTCAATCAAACGTTAATGGTATTGTCCATCAGTGTATAAAAGAGGAATTACTAGGATAATAAAATCATTTCTGTGAAATAGATTTTTGGAAAAACATTACCCTTTACAAATAGTTTTTTTTTCAGAAATGCATAATCTTTCTATTACGTTCTGACCTTCATAGCCTGACTACTTGTCTTATTTGTTGCTATATACCAGGGGTCTCAAACTCGGCTGGGTGTATGGGCCACACAGAGGAAAAAAAATAATTTGGGGGGGCCACATTCTTTGCAGGACAAAGTGACATTGTTATTGGTACCATATATAATATATTTTATTGTTTTTTTACACACCTTGGGATCACTGATTTTTGAACATTTTCACTTGTTCATTATAGCAAACGTGCACATTCTTTGTTTAAATATAAACCTTTATATATATATATATATATATATATATATATATATATATATATTTTTATTCCTTTCTTGCAACTAATAGTCTTACAATTAGCACTATATATTTTGACGTGGAGTGAAAAGAAAAGGATGATCCGGCACAAAATCTCCTTTGGTAAAAACATCCAAAATTTATTGAAACATCATTAAAAATAGCGTGAAGACCAAGTATCCACTCAGATGGAAAGCATGGAGGTCATGATAACTTTACGCGTTTCGGACAGTTATAAAAGCAAAAAAAGTCCTTAATCATAAGTCTTTTTTTGCTTTTTTGCTTTTATAACTGTCCGAAACGCGTAAAGTTATCATGACCTCCATGCTTTCCATCTGAGTGGATACTTGGTCTTCACGCTATTTTTAATGATGTTTCAATAAATTTTGGATGTTTTTACCAAAGGAGATTTTGTGCCGGATCATCCTTTTCTTTTCACTCCACGTTGCCTGTTACCGGTTGGGATAAACCGAAGGATCCTAGGCACCCGCTAGGCTGAACAGTCTGGGCAGCAGGTGAGCTGAAGTTTTCTTCCTATTTACAATATATTTTGACCAACATCTTTTAGTAATGTTCCCCATATTGTTGTAACGTGCCCATCCTTGTCCCCTTGTAGTATTGTGCCCCATCCCACAGTAATGTTCCCCATTCTTGTCCCCATCCTAAAGTAATGTTCCCCATCCTTGTCCCCATTTTGTAGTAATGTGTTCATCCTTGTCCCCATCCTATAGTAATGTTCCCCATCCTTGTCCCCATTTTGTAATAGTGTTCATCCTTGTCCCCATCCTATAGTAATGTTCCCCATCCTTGTCCCCTTGTAGCAATGTCCCCATCCTATAGTACTGTCCCCATTCTATAGTAATGTCCCCATCCTATAGTAATGTGCCAACCTTGTCCCCACCCTATAGTAATGTCCCCAGCATTATCCCTATTCTATAGTAATATTTCCCATCCTTGTCCCCTTGTAGTAATGTCCCTATCCTACAGTAATGTGCCCACCTTGTCCCCATCCTGTAGTACTGTGCCCACCTTTTCCCCATCCTGTAGTACTGTGCCCACCTTGTCCCCATCCTATAGTACTGTGCCCACCTTGTCCCCATCCTGTAGTACTGTGCCCACCTTGTCCCCATCCTGTAGTACTGTGCCCACCTAGTCCCCATCCTGTAGTACTGTGCCCACCTAGTCCCCATCCTATAGTACTGTGCCCACCTTGTCCCCATCCTATAGTACTGTGCCCACCTTGTCCCCATCCTATAGTACTGTGCCCACCTTGTCCCCATCCTATAGTACTGTGCCCACCTTGTCCCCATCCTATAGTACTGTGCCCATCTTGTCCCCATCCTATAGTACTGTGCCCACCTTGTCCCCATCCTAGTCCCCTATCCTATAGTAGTGTTCCCATCCTAGTCCCTATCCTTGTAATGTCCCAATCCTATCGTAATGTCCCCACTTTGTCCCCATCCTGTGGTAATGGGTCAGCAGCTCCCCTCACCTTCCACAGACGCCGGAGTGAAGGTGAGGGGAGTGGTCTGCGGCCCCAGATCCACAGTGATTGGAGAGATCGGTCACAAGGCCGGTCTCTCCAATCAGAGCTGGGGGTGGGTGAAACACAGGTCACCCAGCTCCAGCCAATGATCAGGGCTACAGCTGCACTGATCTTGGCTGGATTTCAATGTTTCAGCGATTTTCAATGGCTGAAACATTAGTAGCTGTGATTGGCTGAGCGGCGTTCGTCAGCCAATCACAGCCTCCGTAGCTCCGGGGAGGAGACGCCACCCCTCCTGAGGTCCACTCCTCCCCGAATCTAAGGTATTTGCAGCAATCGTAGCCACCGGGGCTGGGATTTCGCCATGACGTACTGGGTATGTCATGGGTACTTAAATACCAGGGAGCCATAACGTACCCAGTAGGTCATAGGTCGCTAAGGGGTTAACGTCCAACACACACACACACACACACACACACACACACACACACATAAAATACACACATAAAATACACACATAAAATACACACATAAAATACACACATAAAATACACACATAAAATACACACATAAAATACACACACAAAATACACACATAAAATACACACATACATACACACATACATACATACACACGCACATACACACACACATACACACACCATTCTTCTCACCTGTCCTGCGCTACCTCCGCTGCCTCATCTCTGCTTCGTGCGGCCCCCAGGCCCGTGCCCCTGGTCACTATCGCGGCAGGTGAGTGTCACTGTCAGTGATTTATGTGAGATGATTGTATTGCCGGCGCGAGAGCGCAGCACCTGCAACACATTCATCTGACATAAAGTGCAGACAGTGGCTGCAGCCCCTGCACTTGCCGCGATAGTGAACAGGGGCACGGGCCTGGGGGCTGCACGAACTACCCTGAGGGGCCGCATGCGGCCCGCGGGCCGCGTGTTTGAGACCCCTGCTATATAATACGGTGGTTCTTCTAGTAGCAGACTTCTTCTCTGGTTGAGCATGCTCCAATGCTTTCTGTGGTAAGTGTGCAGTGACCGGGGAGCACACACATCCCATTTTGAGTAGCACTCATAAAATCAGGCGCAGAGGTCAAATCAAAGTGTTCCTATGTGGGAGACAAGCAGCATTATTATATGCAGTGAGACCTTCAACCATCGCGCACACACAATGATAGAAGATGTGCGCTCCACATAATAACGCTGCCTGTCAGCCGCACAGAAAAATGCTGATGTGACCTCTCCGCCTTGTTTTTA
The DNA here is from genome assembly GCF_048569485.1 of Anomaloglossus baeobatrachus. Lineage (NCBI taxonomy): Eukaryota > Metazoa > Chordata > Amphibia > Anura > Aromobatidae > Anomaloglossus > Anomaloglossus baeobatrachus. Next base: position 485,938,005 of record NC_134355.1, read on the forward strand.
TGAGTGCTACTCAAAGTGGGATATATGTGCTCCCCGATCTCCGCACACAGATAACATTGACCCATCGTCAACCACAGAAGACATCTGCTACTGGACAAGCTATAGGGTTAGCAACAATAGAAAGACAAGGGATCAGGCCATATAAGTAAGCCTCCAATGGAAAAATTATGTATTTTGTGAAAGGTTTATAGTTTTTCAAAAATGTATTCATGTATTATTTGGCTTTATATCATAAAGTCATGGGCCAGAGATGCAGTGAACTGGAGAAAAAAAAATCAGATGTTTTTTCAAGAAGGATGATTAAAGAAAAAGTTGGATATGCTCATCTTAACAGGTTATGAGGGTCACATCCAACTAGAAATTTCCAAAATGATGGCTGCAGAAACCTCTCCTTTAGGAATATCACATATCATATATGTGATTTTCCTGAAGAAGCAGAGGGTTTTCTCCAAAACGCATAGAAATAAATGACTATTGACCTACTCCTGGTAGTGGTGCAGCAGTGCAGCATTCATACCCGTTCTTCTGCTTCTGGTGTTATAAATCATGTGCCAAGGATTTTTAAAGGGTCGATATTGATTTGCAGCATCGCTACTTCACTAGGTGGCACTAGAGACACTGCTCTCTTTTTTTTAAGTCACATTTTCCAACGCACAAATGATTAAATGCATCTCTCACGAGTAATTAATTTAAGGTTGCTTTTGAGATTACTTTTGAATGTATTTATTTATTTTTTTAGGGAAAAAGAACAAACTAAGAGTGTACTACCTTTCCTGGTTGAGGAATCGAATATTGCACAATGATCCAGAGGTGGAGAAGAAACAGGGCTGGATAACTGTAGGGGACCTAGAAGGCTGTGTACATTATAAAGTTGGTACGTTCTTTACCAGAAATATAACTCGGCGGTGCCTTCCGATCTAAATGTAGTAATTAGTGGATGTTACTCATCATTGAAGTGTACTGCTGCTGTTACCATTCTATATTGCAGATGTATCATTAATGTTTAGTAATCCTTAAAATCTGGTGCCAAAAACCACCGATAACTTACTGTATGGTCATCATATCTTGTGTACTATCTTACTAGCAGGCATAATCTGTGTGTAAGAGCTAGTGTAAAACACCCTGGTATGTGATCAACATTTATTATGTTCTGAAATGTTACTATTCTAACTTGAACAAATGTTTGTTTTTTTGTTTGTTTTTTTTTTTTTTATATATATAGTGAAATATGAAAGAATCAAGTTTTTGGTTATCGCATTAAAGAATGCTGTAGAGATTTATGCCTGGGCTCCAAAGCCATATCATAAGTTTATGGCTTTTAAGGTAAGTTATTCCAATGAACGCGGGTGAGTTCACATTGTGTGGTAAATGTGTTATGTGTTTTAGACACTATTTGCACCTGCCTCAAGAGTTTGAGAACTGTCCAGTATAATTGGGCTTGCTCTAATTTACCGTATTTTTCGGACTATAAGACGCACTCTGGTTTTAGAGGAGGAAAATAGGAAAATAAAACTTTAAGCAAAAAAATGTGGTCATGACACACTGTTATGGGGCGAGGATCTGCTGCTGACACTGTTATGGGTGTAATGTTCCCAAATTCTCTACTAAGGTACCCCATCCTGGTAATGATCCTCCTGCCTTGTATATGATCCTGCTATAAACCCCCATCCTGCTCATATACCCCCATCCTGCTCATATACCCCTATCCTGCTCATATACTCCTCATCCTATTGATATACCCCCATCCATCCTGCTCATATTCCCCCATCCATCCTGCTCATATACTCCCATCCTGTTCATATACCCCCATCCTGTTCATATACCCCCATCCTGTTCATATACCCCCATCCTGTTCATATACCTCCATCCTGTTCATATACCCCCCATCCATCCTGCTCATATACTCCCATCCTGCTATATGCCCCCATCGTGCTCATATACCATCCTGGTATATGGCCTGTATCCTATAGCACAGAGAAAAAAAAAATGTTTATACTCACCTTTTCCTCACTCCCTGCAGCACCGATCATCTTCCTCTCTGCGCCAGTGACCTGTGTGTGGAGCCGTTCCCCTGCAGCATCGCGATGTCTTCCTGTCTGTGCCGATCAGCACAGATCAGCTGACCGGCACAGACAGGAAGACATCGCGTGCTGCAGGGGGACGGCTCCACACACGGGGACGGGTGAGTGTACTGATTCAATGCACCCCGCGCTGATGATGACGCGTGGGGAGCAGTGAATACAGCCGCATATGATCACTCCAGGCTGTAGTTGCTAGGGGTGATCATGCGGACCGGCTCTTTGCTATGCGCGCGTCCCCGCTCGTCCTCCCGCCCACCTGTAGCGCCGGCTTCTGTGCTGAGAAATGGGCGGGAGGATGGGCGTGCATATGTAATGAGCGGGCCCACGTGGTCACGGCAGGCGCTGCTGCTGCCTGCTCGTGCCCCCGATGACCCGCTCCACCACAGCACCCTCATTCCCGGCCACAGCCCTATAGTCAGACCATAAGACGCACCCCCAACTTTCCCCCAACATTTGGGGGGAAAAAAGTGCGTCTTATGGTCTGAAAAATACGGTATGTATTTCCACCCAACAAGTATTTGCAGAATGGATACTTGAATCAATGAGTTTCTCCCCGTTTGCTACTTTTTTACAGTATGTATGGCAATAAATTACGGTATATTTCTAATGCTGTAATCTATGAAAAACAAATCAGAATTTCATGCTATATTTTTTAGCGATTTATTTTTATAATATAGTGATAAAGAGCTGTTTTTAGCCAACAAAACATGTTTTTGTGAATTAAACCTGGATCGCAGTCTCCTGCCTAGATCCGGATACGTATTGGGGCATACGGTGATTAATTAGCAGATTGTCCCTTTCTTTAAATTGTCATACTTTTATATTTTTAAAAATGCATTGTGCTTGGCATTAAAATGAAAGTGTATTTCATTATTTGTTTAGTCTTTTACAGATCTACAACATAAGCCATTGCTTTGTGACCTGACTGTAGAAGAAGGTCAAAGGTTAAAAGTAATATTTGGCTCCAGCACTGGTTTCCATGTCATTGATGTCGATTCTGGAAATACATACGACATCTACATACCATCTCATGTAAGTAATGGAGAAGCATCATATCCTAGTTGGTGTAAGGCTAAATTCCCACATCTGTGTGTTACAGCCCGAGCATGAAATATGGAGCAACCGCGGGTCTCCGAACCAAAACGCCACAGTCTCGTAGACATATCTGGAGCTGCTAAGTTCGGGTCCAGTGTCCTGTGGATGCTCCGTGTATGACACACAGATGTGTGAACCTAACCGAAGGACACTAGTGATTTATATGGATAATGATAAGTTTAGATTTCATAAACATATACATTTATTAACCCCTTATAATAATGATTGTAAGTTGTTATACTGTGAATTTGAGTATTTCATCCTCACTAAATCTCTGCCTCTAACATAGCTATCCATGCGGTACGCCGCATTATGGCAGTATAGGGGTATGATATGTATCTTTGGATTGCATCTCTGGAATCCACATATCTCCAAAACTGAGGTCTCCCGTGCCCTTGTCTGACTGAAACCCCAGCCACAGATACAGAAGTGGTGGCCACTCATACATGGCATTCTGCATTTCCTTCTGTTAATATAGAAGAAAAAAAAAATGTCCCTATCACATGATGTACTAATTGGAATTCTGTCTTCCCAGACATTTACATGACATTTGCTTTTACACACTGGCATTTTTATGGTTGTCACTATAGGTTAATTGGCTTGTAACTTGTGTTGGTTTAGTGCCCATAGTTCTTATTTTCCACAAACAGTAATAAATTAAAATAATACTTACATATACAAATGATTTTCTTGAGGGTCTCCTACTTTCTCTGTTTTTGAACTGATTCTCAACAAAATGATCTCTTCTGCAATGTGATGGAAGTATATATTTGAGGTGGAAAGGAATAATTAGATCCAATAAAGGAGGAAGGAAAAAAGCAGCAACTCACCGGTGGATGAGATAAACACTTCTTTATTGTGCAAACACGGGTAACATCTAGTGCAGGGAGGGGGAGCCAAAACCTCGGACAACGGTAACCCGTTTCAGCCCCCCCCTCCGTGCACTTCATATTACCCGAGTTTGCACAATAAAGAAGACTTGATCTCATCCCCCGGTGAGTTGCTGCTTTTTCCTTCCTCCTTTATTGGATCTGGATTTTTTGCACTGTGGTCATCAATAGCGGTCCGGTTCCTTAGACCAGTGTGATGCTGATTTTATCTCACTGGTGGTGCCCAGTCTTTTACTCCTGTACCTGAAAAAATAATTAGTAACTAAATCTGCCGATACACATGAGATCACTTAACTGAGAGATTCTGTTTACAATGCAGTGACAAATCCACCAAACCTTAGTGTCTTATCTACCCTGAAAGGATCAGGTTGTGCCTGTCCAATCCTTCAGGAGGCCCCATACACATCAGATGGTCAGCCGGTCTTGCTGCAATTAGGAAGGGGACTTCGACCAATCTAAATCTAATGTGTGTCAATGGTGCAAAGCGCATTTGTGTCTCTACCCCACACTCCTTTAGGGAACTGAGCCAGTATATATTGTCCAGAGTACATTAAAATAAAAAAAAGCATCAGGATAGAAAGATGCACTTGCTTTCCTTAGGGTACCTTCACACTAGCGATGCAGCAGCGATCCGACCAGCGATCTGACCTGGTCAGGATCGTTGCTGCATCGCTACATGGTCGCTGGTGAGCTGTCAAACAGGCAGATCTCACTAGCGACCAGTGACCAGCCCCCAGCCAGCAGCGACGTGCAAGCGACGCTGCGCTTGCACGGAGCCGGTGTCTGGAAGCTGCGGACACTGGTAACTAAGGTAAACATCGGGTATGGTTACCCGATGTTTACCTTAGTTACCAGCTCACACCACTTAACTTAGCGTGTGCAGGGAGCAGGAGCCGGCACTGGCAGCGTGAGAGCTGCGGAGGCTGGTAACGAAGGTAAATATCGGGTAACCACCTTGGTTACCCGATGTTTACCTTTTATTACAGCTTACCACAGGCTGTCAGACGCCGGCTCCTGCTCCCTGCACATTCAGGATTGTTGCTCTCTCGCTGTCACACACAGCGATGTGTGCTTATCAGCGGGAGAGCAACAATAAAAAAACGAACCAGGGCTGTGTGTAACGAGCAGCGATCTCACAGCAGGGGCCAGATCGCTGCTCAGTGTCACACACAGCGAGATCGCTAATGAGGTCACAAAAAACGTGACTCAGCAGCGATCTCAGTAGCGATCTCGCTGTGTGTGAAGTACCCCTTTTATACTGCACATCAACTTTTGCTTTGCTTATTTGTAGATTCAAGGTAACATCACTCCCCATGCCATTGTCATCTTACCCAAAACAGATGGCATGGAAATGCTTGTGTGCTATGAGGATGAGGGGGTGTATGTGAATACCTATGGCCGAATAACTAAAGATGTGGTGCTTCAATGGGGTGAGATGCCAACTTCAGTGGGTGAGTTGTTTTTAATGCATACAATATTATATTATGCCCTAGCTAAAAAAAAACACAACTATGTTTTCCCTTACCCTATGTTCAGTAAATGATAGTGCACTGTAGTGTTGGTGTGTAAATATACTCCACAATCATCGTCTTGTCTGGTGTCCATTGCTGTTCTGCTCCTCTTGTCAGTCACCTGACAGCTATTCAGATTGTGCTGTGTGTGACCTGGACATGGCTTTTATAATATAAGCCTATTGGGTGACAGAACGAAACTCCATATTCTTACATTGTAAAAAAGATTTCTCACACACACACACACACACACACACACACACACTGAAGTGGTGTAAAAGTCTTAAAAAGCTTTGTGCAACTAGTACTGGTACAAAAAGAGTACAGCTTTTGGTGCTTTCACGAAACTTCGGATCAGCTCCATCAAAATGGGTGGAGTGGCGTGTGACTACTTCCCTGTCGAATTCATCAAATCTGTTGGCATTTTCTACGTTAGAAATGTTTCTCCAGTCCCTAACTGCAGTAGCATTTCTGACGCAGCGTGTGGAGATGTACGCCACTTACTTGAGGCGCTAAATTCATTAGGTGGCATGCACCTCTTAAGAAAGCTTTCTCCTGAAGTGTTTTGGTTTTCTTAACGAAATCTAGGTATAGTGTGTGTGTGTGTGTGTGTGTTTTAATATACTCACCTATCCCTGCCTTCTCTGGTATCCAGTGCCGTCATTCTCCTCTTCTGAGTGATGTCACCGCTTTTTAGACTCTCCGGGTCAGACTCTGCTCTGTGTCGCCTGGAAGAGACTTTTACAATGTATTTGACTATGGAGCTACATAGACTTTCCTTGTAAAAGAGACTTCTGGCTCATGCATTTTGTGAGCCAAATAGTCTGAAAAGCAGTGACGCCCCTGAGAATAGGAGCAGAATGATGCTGGATACCAGAGATGATGGCGGTAGATAAGTATAATAACACACACACTAGATGCAAATATACATAGATTTAGTAAGAAAAAAAAGTTCTTGGGAGGTTCTTCTTAAATGAATGAATTCTTTGGTATGTACTCTCGCTCGTGTTATGCCAGTCTTGATGTATCTGCCCCATAGAGTGCAGTGTGATATGGAGAGCTTGAGTTGCCATTGTGTGACTCAGAAGATGATGACCGGAAGGTTTATTAACACGCGGACACTGCACTGTACTAACACACGTTTAGGAAAGAAACTGTTAATAGAAGTGCTTCTTCACGAATCCATGGCTTCATTTTTGATAAATCATAAACAGTATAGAATTCAATAACTATTTGATCTCCTAGTCCTATGGCATTATGTGTTTTTGTGTGGGGACATTGTCCAAGGCAGGAAATCACATTCGGGCAGTGAAAAATGATGTGGAATTGCCAAGATCTTTTTTTTTTTTTTTTAAAAAAAAAAAAAAACAAAACCTACTGACACTTTGTAAGCAAGACCACTCCTTGGTAGGGAATTCTATATAAAGTAGAATATCCCAACAGTTAACCTTCAGGTGTAGTTAGGGTGAATCCCCCCTACCCCTGTAGGTTCCACTTTTAGGATATGTACGCACGTTGATATTTGGATGCAGACATTTTTGCATAATTTCTGCATTTCTTAGCACAAAAGATGCACATTTTTGTATGCGTTTTTCACCTGCGTTTCTCTAGTGGTTTTGGACACCAATGAATGCTATAGAGAGAGATATATATCCCCCCGACATATAATACAATTTCACCATGTTGAGCTTCTTGAACAGCTTTTTTTGTGATTAAATAAGTGAAAAAAAAATTATGTGGGGGCGCTCCTACTTTTGATAAGCAGCAAATTTAAAGCAGACTACTGAGAGCTGATATTATCAGACTGGGAAGGTCCATAGTTATTGGGCGCTTCCCAGCCTAAAAATACCAGCCCACAGCCAGCCATCACATCAGATGCGCCAATTATGGCTTTTCCCGATTGCCCAAGTGTTTATTTAAATAAAGTATTTGTGTGTGTTTTGTTTTGTTTTTTTCTTTACTTACTAGGTTAGTAATGTGGGTGTCTGATAGACGCCTCTCCATTACTAATGCCAGTGCTCAATGCCAGCTGACAATACACAGCTGACATCAACCCCAACTACCATTACCCCAATTGCAACCGCACCAGGGTAATTGGGAAGAGCCAAGGTGAAGCGCCAGAATAGGTCCATCTAATGTGATGCCCCATTTCTGGGGTAGCTGTGAGCTGGTATTTTTAGGCCGCAAGGGCCCAATAACCATGGACCTTCTTAGCCCGATAACATAATTTCCCAGCTTTACCTTTGCTGGTTACAAAAATTCAGAAGGATCCCCTATTGTTTTTTTTTTTTTTCTTTTTCTTTAATCATAAAAAGCTGTCAAATAAGCTCCACAGTGTGCAATTTTATTATTACTGTCGCCCCTGCCTGTCACCCTGCCTGTTTATCTATTATCTATCTCTATAGATACTACACAAAGAAGGACTCTTCTCCAGTTATTAATATAAAAATATTTTATTAGTACATGAATTGAAAGCGATATACATATTCAAACCATTTTATAGAGGAAAATATGGGAATGTGTAGGATTCAAAAAAACAGACCCATGGCACAATATAAAAGCATTGTTGTCTGCATCAAACCATAGAACCATAGAATATAAAACACAATTCTCATACATAAGGTAAATAGATATACATGTAATTAAAAAGACTAAAGAAAGTAAACCGGGTGTGTGCAAATAATTTGTGAAGCTATGGGAGTCTCAGAAAGGTACACAGACTAACGCAATTGCCAACAAATGAGCAGACCAAGGTACAAAAATCAAATCACAACCACAATAATGCAGGAGAATAGTTAACAAATGAATGTGCCTCTGGGATAACGGGGCATTTGATACTACGGCCAAATAGGTTATCTATCTATCTTAATACTATTCACTGCCATCTAAAAACGTATGCAAGCAAGCAAAAACGCTGCAAATACACAATCATTTTTATATTTGCGTTTTGTTATAGCGTTTTTGACTGAGTTAATTGAAGTCAATGGGTAAAAATAAAAACGCTGACAGAATTGAAATGCCGCAGATTATTTTCTGCGCCAAATCTCAAGTCACAAATAAGCAACATGTGCACAACACTTCAGGATCCTCATTAACTTTGATGGCATCAGGAATGCCTTGAGTTTTTGTGACAAATCTGCACTCAAAATGCGTAAAAAAAATGCAATGTGTACACACAGATTAACTCTGGCTCTTTCCCCCACAGTATATACTGTATGTGGCAAGTATATTCTAAACATAATGATCCTACTGCTGGCTATGTAATCTGTACTTTATAATCCTGTCCTCCAGAGGTCACAATAGCTCCTCAATAGGTGTCGTTGACGTCTGGATGTAGCTTTTTATGCTTGAGAAGTAGCTTCATACATATGCTGAGCAGAAGATGAGTGGGGCCATGGAGCAGTTCATGAAAGCTCTGGGCCCAGTCCTCATGACTGTAGAGAATGAAACATTTTACTAAGGCTGCTTTCACACCTCCGGCACAATCCGGCACTTTGCAGGAAAATCGCAACCGGTTTTTTTTTGCTGCCGGTTGCGATTTTCCTGCATAGACTTTAATTAGTGCCGCATTGTGCCGCATGGCCTTGCGTTCCGTCCGGTTTTTGCCGCATGCGGCAGATTTAGCCGATGCGGCGGCCGGATGGAACGTTGCCTGGCACGTTTTTTCGTGCGGCAAAAAAACCCGCATCGCGCCGCATTCGGCCGATGCGGCACATTTTTCAATGCATGCCTATGGCGGCCGGATGCGGCGCAATGCGGCAATAACCGCATCTGGCCGCCGCATGCGGTTTTTGCCACTGCACATGCTCAGTAGCATGCCGCAAGCGGCAAAAACCGGACTGGCCGCAAAGGAAAAACTTATGCAAAGGATGCGGTGTTTTCACCGCATCCGTTGCATAGCTTGCACAGCCGGATTGAGCCGCACAGCTCAAGCCGGATGTGTGAAAGTAGCCTAACAAGCAGAGGTGCTGTACACTGGGCCGGTCTGCCACACTGAGTGCTGTGATTCTTGTGTCCGATCAGAGTCATTAGCAAAGGACATAACACAGGGAAGCGGGGTGATCGTTGAGGAATGTTTTGGCTACAACCATTTTGATTTTGTCACAGCCAAAAAACATTGTTTCTTCCCCTCCGATAGACTACTAGTAAGGGCTGCAGCCTATCCACGAGCACCTGACATCGTCAGGATAGTGACACAGTACCGAGATCAGAGGAACGGTGTTGGTCTGGAGCAAAGTATAGAGTTTATGCTTTACCCTGGGGCTATTAAGAAGGGTTGCTCCAGCAGTGGAAAAACCCTGTAAGAGAATATGAAACTTTGTATTAGTTTTAATTGCAGTACAGTACCCATACATATGAGACTGTCAGTTTGCCAATCCCGCCTGCTTTTGTCAATGTATGGGGCCTAATAATCATCAGCCCTTGTGAGGATGTAAACTAGACAGTAGGCCTGTTTATTTTCTCAGTTGTCAGCTCCATTAGGATTGTATTTCTTGATCTCACAATTTTTCTGACTTGATACTATGTTGGTTTTTTTTTTTATTCACAGCCTATATCCATTCCAATCAGATAATGGGCTGGGGAGAGAAAGCTATTGAAATACGTTCTGTGGAAACCGGACATCTAGATGGCGTATTCATGCACAAGAGAGCCCAGAGGTTAAAATTTCTGTGTGAAAGGAATGATAAGGTATTACAAGATGATGCTTTAGTGACTTGCCAGACATGTACTATAGTAGAAAAAAGTGAGACTGGGTCCTTTTACATGGAAGAAAACAAATTGTCCACAGTGTACTATGGATGACTGTACAGCAAGTCCATTGGTGCTTGGTCAGTAATTACATGGTGCCAAAATTGAGATGGTTTATTTCAAATGATCGTTCATTTGAAACCATTTACATTATTGCATTATTGTCAGTTTTTGTGCACTGGTGGATGTACTGCTGACCAGTGATTGATAATTTTTAATTCAGCGGAAAAGTGGGGATCAGGGATAATGGAGCAAATTATTGCTCATCATTTACTTGCTGATGTTCTTTACAGTGGAAAGTGATCGTTTTCGTGGTCATCCACACATGCAAAAAGGCCCTCTAGGCTTTGATCACTTTGGTTTAAGCATACATCCAATGTAGTCAGTGCTATGTGATAAATAAACAGGAATATTGTCATTTAGAAGAAAGAGAGCAAGTGCTTCTACTAATCAGGAAAAAGAAAGATGGTGTTCATTGCCTTAAAGAGGATTATTCCACTCTTCGTAAGTGGATATTGTCAGAACATACTTGTAAATGTAGGCAGTTTTGCAATTTATTGCTGATTAAAATTAGCAGCCATATTTTAGATATTAACAGTATTCTTTTCAGCTGATTGCCTAGGAGACCAACCACCTAGACCAGTGATGGCCAACCTTTTGAGGAGATAATGACTGCTGGAGGGAGAGGGAGAGGAGATAATGACTGTAAAGGTACCGTCAAACTAAGCGACGCTCCAGCGATCCCACCAGCAACCTGACCTGGCAGGGATCGCTGGAGCGTCGCTACACGGGTTGCTGGTGAGCTGTCACACAGGCAGATCTCACCAGCAACCAGTGACCAGCCCCCAGCCAGCAGCGACGCTTGGAAGCGATGCTGCGCTTGTTAACTAAGGTAAATATCGGGTAACCAACCCGATATTTACCTTGGTTACCAGCGCACACCGCTTAGCGCTGGCTCCCTGCACTCCTAGCCAGAGTACACATTGGGTTAATTACCCGATGTGTAGTCTGGCTATGTGTGCAGGGAGCAGGGAGCCGGCACTGACAGCGTGAGAGCGGCGGACGCTGGTAACGAAGGTAAATATCAGGTAACCAAGGAAAGGGTTCTTGGTTACCCGATATTTACATTGGTTACCAGCATCCGCAGAAGCCGGCTCCCTGCTCACTGCACATTCACTTGTTGCTCTCTCGCTGTCACACACAGCGATGTGTGCTTCACAGCGGGAGAGCAACAACTAAAAAATTGTCCAGGACATTCAGCAACAACCAGCGACCTCACAGCAGGGGCCAGGTTGTTGCTGGATGTCACACACAGCAACATCGCTAGCAACATCGCTGCTACGTCACAAAAGTCGTGCCTCAGCTGCGATGTTGCTAGCGATGTTGCTTAGTGAGACGTGGCCTTTAGAGGGAGAGTAGATAATGACTGCTGAGGGGATGGGGTGAGGAGATAATGACTGCTGAGGGGACAGAGAGAGGAGCGAATGACTGCTGGGGGAGGGGGTGAGGAGATAATGACTGCTGGACAGAGGGGGGGGAGGAGATAATGACTGGAGGGAGAGGAGATAATGACTGTTGAAGGGAGAGGAAGAGGAGATAGTGACTGTAGAAGGGAGAGGAGATAATGACTCCTGAGGGGACAGGGAGAGAATATAATGACTGCTGGGGGAGTTGGAGAGTGACTGCTGTGGGAAGGGGGAGAAGAGATCATGACTGCTGGAGGGGAGTGGGTGTGTATTATCACTGAATGCTATTTTTTATATAATGGATAGTAATCATTTTGGTGTTTTTTTTCGCAGGTATTCTTTGCATCAGTGCGGTCAGGAGGCAGTAGTCAAGTCTTTTTTATGACGTTGAACAGAAATTCCATGATGAACTGGTAACAGAGCTTTCCAAGGAACTCTATTCAAGGCATTCTTTCTAAACTAGGTTTGGTTTTGTAGACGTGCATAGCCTCGTGGAACTGTCCGCTGCCATTTAAACCAGTCAAGCATTCTTGTCTTCAGCTCTACAGAGTGCACAAAACCTGGAAGCAGGTTGTGAAATTCTTCAGCAGCCTTGCCCTACAGACGGAACGGAGACTTTGCACTTGAACACTGGGAAAACTGTGGCTCGGAGGTCCACAGATTAAGCTGTGTTATAGTGGCTTGTTCATTTTACCTTTTCATTGTGTCTTATTTTGTAAGAATGGCAAAAAAAAAACAAAAAAAGTATTGAGATTTGAGCCAGTTTGTTGATTTCTGTCTGCCTGCTCTAGCGTTATATATAAATATACCTATGTTGTAAAATTACTGAGTAAAATGAGACAGCACAATAATGTACCTTTTTTCTGTTTTACTGAAAGCTAAAGCTGTATAGCTGGGTAATTAAAAGAAAAAAAAAAATTTTTGCCTTCATCAGCCTGAATGTTGCTTTTTGATAGCAACAGCCTAAATCATTTTTATCGGAAAGCAAAGTTTCCTCTTCTTTTGGGAAACGTAATTTATATGGCTAAAGTAGCCGTAGTCTAAAGAAATCTAATGCCATTATTCAATCTGTCTGTTCATATAGTCTATCGATACATACATACCGGTGTGTTGGTACTGTAATGGGCAGCAGGGGATGGTATGAAATAGACACGGAGGGTGTTACCTGTGGTGTTTTTTCTTTTTTTGTATATTATGCAACAGGTCAGGGCGAATCGTGAGAGTGTAAATGAAGGCACCTTTTAGTGTTCATTCACACTGATGCAGCTATTTCGGATAGATGGCTATTAGGCAATAATAGGACTTTTGCCAATATTGTCACAGCGACACTTTCTAGTATTAATAAATTATGGCGTCAAGAGCTTCTGTGAGGCTGTGGCCAATTCCTTTCAAAATTGGTCAAAAAAATACATCTTTATAACCAAAGGACGGCGGGTCTTAAATACCTGCCCCAATCGGTTACAGGCATTAAACCTTACAGGCCAACATTGTAAAGACGGACAGATTTAGTTTCCAGAAATTACCCAACGTGCAGTAACAGACCACATCTGTGCAAAAAAATATAAAATTTATAAAAAAAAATCAAAAAAAAGTGTGTACGTAGTTCAGGTGATTCAGTCTTTCAACACAAAATGCTCTAATAATTTAATGATAAAAAATGTGTAACAGAAGATTATTTTTATTAGCTACAAGCATGGCTGGCTGTGGTAATAGGGTGTTACATCCAGAAAACTGTGTTGCGCTTCTTTTCTTATTATTATAGTTCCGGGTTTTGTTTTTGTTATTGTTTTCTTTTTATCTACCTCGTTTTTTTCTTACTTTCTTTTTGGATGTCTTTTTTTCATCTGTTTATACAGCATTCTTACTCCTTTAAGTACCTGCAGAGATGTGTTGGTAACTGCCATTGAAATCCTGTTAGTCTCTTTCCTTAAAAAGCCTAAATACACTGAATTTTAGACCTTAAAAGTCTGCGGACTGCTGAGAAAATTGTTTGCACTTCGCTTTGACACTGATGTACTGGATAAAGCTTATGTAGTGGTTACAGGTCAGGAGAAGAGTGTGGCACCCTGTGTCATCTACAATTAGGTTGCGATTGTTTTCATTTAGTGGCTGTGATTGTACTTTCGCCGGGTGCTTTTAACATTCTGTTGCTAACTGACAACCTTTTACCAGTAAAATAATAAAAAAAAATACACTGTTTCAATCTATTCTTTTTTTATTGTGGGTTTTTTGGGATACAGTAATAAAATAAAGGGAATTAATGTGTAAAGTCTGCTTGTCTTCATTTAATATTTTTCTTATATGAAATTGGTAAGATAAAATAAAAATATTTCTGAATGAAAAAAATTGTCATTATAAAGTCAGGTTCTCAGCACCCCATCCATCCTTGGTAAGACAATCAATTGCTTCAATGTTTTAAAAATAAAAAATAAATATTAGGTTGGAGTCACACTTACGTGTGACTCGCGCGAGTATCGGATCGCACTGCCTGGACCGGCTGCGGCTCAGCGGGTCAGCATCATAGAAAGACATACAGCGGAGCCAATCCTGGCAGAAGAGAAGCCTGTCAGTCCGGGCAGTGCGATCCGATACTCGCTTGAGTCCTCCAGCTTTAGATGAACCATCACTGGATTGCTCGTTTCTGTTCTCAATCAAAGGATGGGTATAAAAGTTAAGTAGATAGGCTTCAGTTTAGCTTTGTTTAAATCATGGCCTTTGGGTTAGGACATCTCACAAAGTAGCAAAATATCAGTGGATACCATTGTGTGAAATATTGAAATAGGACCAGGACATGTCCACACATACAGGGTAAGGAACCTATATATCGTAAAGTTTTTCAAATTGTCTGCAGCTTTGCAGGAGAGATTTATTTAATCGTATGAATGTATACCTTACCATCATATAAAAATAAACACCAGACATTAGACAGTGATTGAAAAATATGAAAAGGATAAAAATCAAAGTTGAATATCAAGATTTTCTATATATGCAATAGCGTTATCATTTGCAATATATAAATCATTCTTGTCACCATAGTAGGATCTCAGGGGGCGCTCCTCACCAATGTGCTGGATAGTTTGACGATCTGCTCCACAGTCACAGGTCGGAGAGTCATATTTTCCCCACTTATACATAAAATCTGCACAGACGCCAAAGTTTGTTCTGATACGATTTAGAGTAACCCATGTTTTCCTTGGTAGATTGAAGCCTGGTGGAGGGTTTTGTAAATTAGGGAACATTTGGGGATCACCGTCTACTACATTGACCCAAAGTTCTTGCCATTTCTCCTCTAGACAGCACAGAATAGAGGACATTATACCATGGAGGGGCCCAGGATGGGGAACATTATTATTGGAAGGAGCCCAGGATGTGGAACATTAAACCAGGAAGTGGGTCAGGATGGAGGACAATATACCAGGAAGGGGAACATCCAGATGGAGTACATTACATCAGGAAAAGGCCCAGGATGGGGGATATTATATATTATTGGCTAGAGGACTCTATTACTGGAAGGAGCTCAGAGGAGTGAACATAATACCAAGCAGGGGCCAAGGATGGGGGATATAAACAGGAAGGGGGTCAAGATGGAGGACATTATATGTAGACATTGTAACTGGAAGTGACCCGTGATGGGGGACATTATACCAGAAAGGAGCCTCGGATGGGGGATATTATTATTGGAAGAAACCCAGGTTGTGGCACATTAAACCAGGAAGGGATTCAGGATGGAGGACAATATACCAGGATGGGGAACATAATTACTGGTAGGAGCCCAGGATGGGGACAAGTTCACTTGTAGAACCCCCAGGATTGGGGACATGTTTACTGCAGGGGGCCCAGTATGGAGGACCTTATTATTGGACGGTGCCCAGAATGGGAAGCATAATATCAGGAAACCACCCAGGATGGAGGACATTATTACAAGAAGGGGGCCAGGATCAGGGACATCATTATATGGGGGTGAACATGTACTTTTAAGATGGTTCAATTTTTCATCTCTGTCCACATTGGATACAACATATATGATGTATACATGATGAACTGGCTGTATAAAATATGTTGACTGATGCAGGAATGTGTATTTTGATCTATTCTGAATTTATATGCCTGTATCAGGAAACTGGAAAGTTTTGTAAATGAATAGCTTGGTAATAAGTTTATAGTGAGGTGAAGTTCATTAAATTTTTCATGGAAATATCGCTTGGAACTTCCAGTTTACTTTTATGCCTGATTTCTCCCAACTACACACCTGGTTTGTCTTTACCTTTTTAGTACTGCACTTAGTCCTGTCTTTTGGTTACCCCTTATACCTACCTATCCAGAGAATCTTAACCCACAAGTTAACAGTCAGCAACCATTCTGGGGACCAATACTATTCTGTAGATTTTCCTTAACTCAAGTTCATGTTTCCTTGTGAGGAGGGGAGTGGGAGGGCAAGCATGAAGAATGACAACCAAGAGCTCTTTCTGCCGCCCCTGTCTAACTTGTGGTAACTGGCAAGCTAACTACATTTTCAGTTCACATCTTTGTGCAGAAAGGGATCTAATTTCCTCTAGCGGACTGTACCTTAGTTCAAATACAAAAATAACTCCGGCACACTGAGTAAATGGATGAAAGAAGGCAAATTGGTGCTCAAAAAAATATATTTTATTTCGATATTTTCATAGAGGATATTGACATTGTCCAACGTTTCAACCCTGTGGGTTTTTTTTCAAGGACTTTTTGTCTATTACTATAGGAAAAAAAAATTTTCACGAGGAGCACCGAAAGATAATGGTTCTCAGATAAATCATGGGGTTTTCTGTGAATGCCTTTAGTTGGGTGTATAGTCGTTAATCGAACAGTAGTACGTATTGTATACAGGGGCCAAGTGTGTGGACACCTTGTGTCAGATAATAGCTTGCAATACCGTATATGATATATCACTTTGAAGGTACGTGATACCTGTGTTAAAACAATCAGAGATGAGGCTCAAATTACTTGAGGGACGGACTAGATGTGGGAAATCCCATAGATAAGTGGCTCCCAGTTTTGAAGAAGTATGAAGAAAAGTATGGGAGTGTGGTAATAGGCCAAAGGCTCATTGGTGGTGCAGGAGGTGACCTGGCTGAGTGATATATCATATACGGTATTGGAAGCTATTATCTGACACAAGGTGTCCACACACTTGGCCCCTGTATACAATACGTACTACTGTTCGATTAACGACTATACACCCAACTAAAGGCATTCACAGAAAACCCCATGATTTATCTGAGAACCATTATCTTTCGGTGCTCCTCGTGAAAAAAAAAAATTTCCTATAGTAATAGACAAAAAGTCCTTGAAAAAAACCCACAGGGTTGAAACGTTGGACAATGTCAATATCCTCTATGAAAATATCGAAATAAAATATATTTTTTGAGCACCAATTCGCCTTCTTTCATCCATTTACTCAGTGTGTCGGAGTTATTTTTGTATATGGACTTCCTGTTCTCCAGAGCACCTGTATTATATAGGTAGTTGAGCCAGGTTTAATCCTCTTTATTGTACCTTGGTTCAAGGCTGTGCACTTTGGAATTGAATGTAATAGTGATAACACAGACATGGGTAACAGAAAAAACACATACATAAACAACTCAAAGAAAATGTACAAAAAATAGTATGGTTTTATTTACTTCTATTTCCTCACCATGATCATTTGACTCCCTTTAATCAATATGGAGAAACCTCTTTTATATAATCTTTGTTCCAAGGACTGTGACAAGAACAAAGGGGCATTCTCTTCGATTGGAGGAAAGAAAATTTCTGCACCAGCATTGAAGAGGGTTCTTCATGGTAAGAGCAGTGAGGTTCTGGAACTCTCTTTCTGAGAAAGTGGTGATGGCCAACTCACTGGATGAATTTAAGAAAAGATTTGATGCTTTTCTTGATAGCAACAGTATAGAAGGTTACGAATGACATAATATTACAGGTAGATAGTTGACCCAGCTTAGGAGTCGGGAAGGAATTTTTTTTCCCTATGGAGAAAATTGGCTTCTACTCTGTAGGTTTCTGCCTTCCCCTGGTTTACCACTGCAGAACAGCTGCACTAAAAATATGCTGAACTAGATGGACATAAGGTCTTCCTTCAGCCCTAAGGTCCCGTCACACACAACGAGATCGCTAACGAGATCATTGCTGAGTCACTGTTTCTGTGACGCAGCAATGATCTCACCAGCGATCTCGTCATGTGTGACACCTACCAGTGATCAGGCCTCTACTGGGAGATCGCTAGTCGTTGCCGAATGGTCCAGACCATTTTCTTCAAAGGTGATGTCCTGCTGGGCAGGGCGCATTGCGGTGTTTGACACCTACCAACGACCTCTTAACACGGTCCCAACGCCCGCCGAGATAGTTATACAGGTCGCTGATCGTTACTGCATTGTTGGTAAGGTCTGACTGTGTGACATCTTACCAGCGATCCTTATCAGGTCGTATTGTTTTCGGGATCGCTGCTAAAGGCCCAGTCACACTAAACAACTTACCAGCGATCCCAACAACGACCCAACCTGATAGGGATCGCTGGTAAGTTGCTAGGAGGTTGCTGGTGAGATGTCACACTGCGACGCTCCAGCGATCCCACCAGCAACCTGACCTGGCAGGGATCGCTGGAGCGTGGCTACACGAGTTGCTGGTGAGCTCACCAGCAACCAGTGTCACAGCCCCCAGCCAGCAGCGCCGCGTGGAAGATGCTGCGCTTGGTAACTAAGGTAAATATCGGGTAACCAACCCGATATTTACCTTGGTTACCAGCGCACGCAGCTACACGTGCAGAGAGCAGGGAGCAGCGCACACCGCTTAGCGCTGGCTCCCTGGTCTCCTAGTTACAGCACACATCGGGTTAATTACCCGATGTGTGCTGCAGCTACATGTGCACAGAGCAGGGAGCAGCGCACACCGCTTAGCACTGGCTCCCTGCTCTCCTAGTTATAGCACACATCGGGTTAATTACTCGATGTGTACTGCAGCTAAATGTGCACAGAGCAGGGACCAGCGCACAATGCTTAGCGCTGGCTCCCTGCTCTCCTAGCTACAGTACACATGGGGTTAATTACCGATGTGTACTCTGCTACACGTGCAAGTAGCAGGAGCCGGCACTGACAGTGAGAGCGGAGGAGGCTGGTAACGAAGGTAAATATCGGGTAACCAAGGACAGGGCTTCTTGGTTACCCGATGTTTACTGTGGTTACCAGCCTCCGCAGAAGCCGGCTCCTGCTGCCTGCACATTTAGTTGTTGCTGTCTCGCTGTCACACACAGCGATCTGTGCTTCACAGCGGGACAGCAACAACTAAAAAATGGCCCAGAACATTCAGCAACAACCAACGACCTCACAGCAGGGGCCAGGTTGTTGCTGGATGTCACACTAAGCAACATCACTAGCAACATCGCTGTTACGTCACAAAAGTTGTTAGTTAGCAGCGATGTTGCTAGCGATGTTGCTTAGTGTGACGGGGCCTTGTGTCGTTGTGTGTGACTGGGCCTTTAGAAACTATGTTACAATAAAGACATGGCACATACTATTGACATATCTATTAATAAATAGTAATAATCTCTGAGAGGACTTGCACAGCTCTACCAAAATCTAGTACTTGATAATCAAAATGAGGAGACGACATAATGCTGAACAGACCTAGGACAAGCTATTACTCAATAACCGTTTTGCATGTACATGTTTATTTTGGTGTAATTTTGCCTTTGGTGTCTTGAATACATTGCTACAAGGACCCAACTAAGTTTCCTCATCTAGTGTATGCAGGCAGAAGACATGTCCAGCTTTTTCGTCTTTTTTGTTTTTTTTAAATACATAATCCGCTCAATTTCATTATTGCCTTTAGGCCTGATTTCTGTCAAGTTTTGTGTGTTTTGCACCTGTTTTTTTTCTTTCTTCCCAATCCATTATTCTTTTTGCACCTATTTTTAAGTAGTTTATTTGATATGTTTGGGTTTTTTCATTTTCTGGGCAGAGTTTAGTGATTTTTAGAAGTTGTTGCATGAATTAATTGCGACTTTAAAAAAAAAAATATTTTTGGGATCAACTCCACTGTAGTCCTCCCACCTGTGAAATTTCAATGCCCCTGGATTTTGTTTTCATATACAAATAGATATGCAAAACAATCCAACACATACATGTCATAAATGATATAAATGATATAAGATAAGGAGTCCACTAACTATAACTTATTCCTTAATAGGAATTCTTGATAGATGAATTAGTTATCACATATCCACTGGAGATTATCCTGAAGAGAAGTACTTTATAAATGTCCTTCTTCCCAAAGGCAGTTGCTTTCAAAAGTGTGCCATGTCCAAGGTTCCTTTTGGTAATGGTTAGACACACTGTGCTTGATTGATAGCTTCACAATCCCAAGATACAGTTTACACCTTACACCTCGACGCGTTTCCCCCCTTGTATGATAAAACCAAGAGGTTATTTATTATTATTATTATTATTTATTTATAGAGCACCATTAATTCCATGGTGCTGTACATGAGAAGGGGGTTACATACAAAATACGTATACAAGTTACAGTAGACAGACTAGTACAGAGGGAAGAGGGCCCTACCCTTGCGGGCTTACATTCTATAGGATTATGGAGAGGAGACAATAGGTGGGGTGTAGGTCAGGCGGCAGCTCTGCACGGTGGTCGGGCGGCAGCTCCGCACGGTGGTCGGGCGGCAGCTCCGCACGGTGGTCGGGCGGCAGCTCCGCACGGTGGTCGGGCGGCAGCGAGTTCATTGTAGATTGTAGGCATTTCGGAACAGGTGCGTTTTCAGGTTCCGTTTGAAGTTTGCAAGGGTAGGGGATAGTCTGACGTGTTGAGGCAGCGAGTTCCAGGAGACTGGGGATGCTCGGGAGAAGTCTTGGAGTCGGTTGTGTGAGGAGCGAATGAGAGAGGAGGAGAGGAGGAGATCTTGGGAGGACCGGAGGTGACGTGTTGGAGTGTAGTGGGAGAGTAGTTCGGAGATGTACGGAGGGGAAAGATTATGCACAGCTTTGTAGGTCAGTGTTAGAAGTTTGAATTGGATACGGTGGAAGATTGGAAGCCAGTGGAGGGACATGCAGAGAGGAGAAGCGGGGTGGTATTGAGGAGAGAGGTGGATAAGTCGGGCAGCAGAGTTAAGGATGGACTGGAGAGGGGCAAGCGTGTTGGCAGGGAGGCCACAGAGGAGGATGTTACAGTAGGTTCATCAGGAGGTTTTATTGATCCATGAGTTTAATATCAACATTCAATATGGATCTAAAAAAAAGGGGGAGATAAATATATACAGTCTCTCAGTATAGATGAAACACACTTCTAAATATATACATGAGAAGATTAATCCACTAGGGTTTTAAGCTGTATAAAGCTACCAAATACTCCCACATGAATAATATCCAGGGGAGAAGGATATAACCTCCTTTAAAAAATAGGTCAATCCTCAAGCCCTCAACAATCATGATTGCCCCACTCCACACATGTAGTCACTTCACCGATATAAATTTTACTCCATAAGGAATAATAAATAATAAATAAATGGAGAGCACAAAAGATAAACAAATATATGTCACCTCCACCCTAGATTCATATAAAATACATTCAGTCAGCTAATTCCAGATAAACAATAGATAAAGCCGATATTACCCCATATACCCCAGATAGAGCACAAAAAAACTGCTGGACAGGGCCACTACAGCAATGGTTTACGGACCCAGATGTCCAGAAATCATATGGGCTGGCACAATGCCATGATAACACCCGTCACGGAGAATCCCGGACACAAGATAACAGCACGCTAACCTGCACCCATCCGGCAGCCTTTTAAATGAGAGCGGGAGCCGTTCTACTTCCGGCCCAGACCGCCCCTCACCATCCGTCATGACTGCGCATGCGTGCAGTCGCGTCACTCGTATCGTCACGTGGGCCGACCTAATTCAACTCCCAGGCACCCCACAGACATTACCGCGCAGGTGCCGTACTGCACTAACCACGTAGCCACCGGTATTCTCCAAGCGGCTAAACGTAGGTTCCTCAGCGCCGCGCATGCGCCCCAAACGTCCCATATATATGGACTCTAAATGGGAGATATCTGAATATAACAAGATTCAATTCAACCCATGTCCCATATAGAACTCTCAAATTCCTAAAACCCACGACCCACAACCCCTCATTATTCAAAGATACCCAAAAGGGGGGTAAGGGGGGGGGAATTGAGAGAAGGGGAAAGGGACAAAGGGGGAGGAGGAGAAAAATATGTATTGTTTATTTGCTAACTACAATATAGAGTATACATATAAAGACTAATATAAATCTAGGATCACTAGCATTCAAATATAGCTAAGGGGGTCTAAAATATAATATGTGTATTTGTTATTTATTGGGGCCAATTTGGTAGTCTTAAGAATTGAGGACATTTCCACCCTATCAGACACTGATAATTAACCCTTCCACCATAGACTATTGACCAAGGAAAAACTTTAGCTTACTATTACTAACGATAAAACCATTACCCAATAGCGGGGGTTTGTATTATAGGAAGCGACAATCCAGTCCAACTTACACTAGTCTTACCAATATCACAGGACCACGTATTAAAAACAGTCAGGAGAAGGAAAATATCCTCCCCAAAGGAAAGAAAAGCCTACTCTATTAATCCCTACAAAGAAAAAAAAAATACCGTTCCTTGATCTTTTGATTTCATTGGATGAGAGGGGCTCCATACATACAACCATATTTAGAAAACCGACATCAACCAATAGTTTATTGCGGTGGGAGAGCCACCATTTTTTGCCCCTTCGGAAGGGTATTCCGAAGGGTCAATACCTTAGAGCAAGGCGAAACTGTTCAGAGATCAACTCATTTAGAGTGGAGGCCTCCAATCTGAGGAGAAGATTTAGAGATAGAGGGTATCCAGAGATAGCCCTTAATGGAGCTTTTCAACACGCCCTTAATAAGCAGAGAAGCTCCCTGTTAGTCCCAACTATAAATAGAACTGACCTTGATGAAATCAGGGTAATTGGGACATATAATGTACAGATGGAACGAATTTTCAGTATACTGAAGAGACATTGGGGCATTCTGAAGGCGGATGAACTTATAGGAGAAAATATCTCGGAGGACCCCAAAATTACATTCAGGAGAGGCAGTTCACTAGTAGAGTTGACCGCGGTTCGTGGTTCTCCAGTTCTAGGCTCGAGTGATTTTGGGGCCTGTTCTAGATCGAACTAGAACTCGAGCTTTTTGCAAAAGCTCGATAGTTCTAGAAACGTTCGAGAACGGTTCTAGCAGCAAAAAAAACAGCTAAATCATAGCTTGGTTTCTGCTGTAATAGTGTAAGTCACTCTGTGAATCACACTATTATGACATTTCAGTGTATAGTGTGCGGGAACAGCGCCTTCAGATCACTGCTGTTTGTATAATGGCGATCGCCATTTTTTTTTTTTCCTTGTCTTCCTTTCCTAAGCGCGCGCGTCTTGTGGGGCGGGCCAGCATGTCAGCCAATCCCAGACACACACACAGCTAAGTGGACTTTGAGCCAGAGAAGCAACGGCATGTGTGATAGGATGTCCATGTCACATGTCCCTGCATTATAAAACCGGACATTTTCTTCCAGGACGCCATTATCTGCCTTCTGCGTCTTTGGTGTCAGACATCACTGTCGCAGCTCCTTCCTCCTCCTGAGTCCTATCGCCGATACAGCTGTATGCGCTGCATACACAGCGTTAGACAGCTTAGGGAGAGCACTTTATAGCAGTCCTTTTAAGGGCTCAAACCGGCAGGGTCAGAGAGCCATAGGTGACAGGTCCTGAAAACAGCAACAGCGTCTGTGTAGCCAAGGTCAGGGATTTCCTCCCTGCATTTCACCATTAGGAGGGAATAGAAAGGCAGGCTTCCATTCCTCTACCCAGAGCCCCACAATCCTGGCACTGTACCCTCCTGTCCTCTGCACACTCCAACTCATTATAACTAAGCCATTATACTAGCAAACACTCAGTGTACCTAGTGGCATCCTAAACGTGGCTATTGGACTTTGCTATAGTCCCACTAGTGCAAAGACATTTGCAGAGCACGTCTGCCTGCATTGCACACTCAAACTTTTTTAAACTAAGCCATTATACTAGCAAACACTCGGTGTACCTAGTGGCATCCTAAACGTGGCTATTGGACTTTGCTATAGTCCCACTAGTGCAAAGACATTTGCATAGCACGTCTGCCTGCATTGCACACTCCAACTTTTTTAAACTAAGCCATTTTACTAGCAAACACTCTGTGTACCTAGTGGCATCCTAAACGTGGCTATTGTACTTTTGTCTATTCACACTATTGTAAACATATTTGCAGCACGTCTGCCTGCATTGCACACTCAAACTTTTGTAAACTCAGTCATTATACTAGCAAACACTCAGTGTACCTAGTGGCATCCTAAACGTGGCTATTGTACTTTTGTCTATTCACACTATTGGAACGATATTTGCAGCACGTCTGCCTGCATTGCACACTCAAACTTTTTTAAACTCAGCCATTATACTAGCAAACACTCAGTGTACCTAGTGGCATCCTAAACGTGGCTATTGTACTTTTGTCTATTCACACTACTGCAAATCTATGTGCAGCACCTCTGCATGACAACCTCCTGCTCTGTTTTTAATAAGCTATAATGATAGCACAAAATACTGCCATTTAGTGGCATCATAGAACTGGCTGTTGTATTCCATTAGTGCCCCACTGGTGACAAGCTATTTCTAGCACCTCTACATGACACCCTCATGCACATTTTGCTACGCTAATGTTATAGCAAACTCATGGAATTCATTGCTGCATTTCATAATTCGGAGGGATAGAAAGTCAGGCTTCCTTTAGCTTTTCCTTCTGTTCATAGACAGCATCTCCAAGAGCAATTTCCCCTCCACGTCTAAGTGTGGAGAGGCAGCTAGTGCGCATGCGTGTGCCGATGTACCCCAGCTGCAGCATAATTACAGTGTTTCGCGTAGTGAGTATGCTCAGCCTGACTGTGTTATTCCTGACGCTAAGTCTTCTTTTCGGGATACAGCGCATGCTCCCACACTAAGTGTGAAAAGCCTCTTTGCACAGGTGCTTGCATTCCGTGCCGGGTCTAAGTCCTGTTTTGTGCCTAGACACCATGCTAAAGCTGATAGTCTTTTTTCAGAGACTGTATTTCATGCTACTGAGCATGCTCAGGCACTTCCTGCATCTGAGACTAGGTCCGGTAATGAACTCTTTGGCCCTGGCCCTGATGTGGGGGTCCCATATAGACCACAGGGCATCAGGTGTCCTCCCAAATGGCTTGCAGAGGCCCACACCTATGACTTGTCACCGCATTATTGATGGTCAGACGATGACTGGTGAGGTGTTTGGGTCATGGCAGCCATGAGGTCATCATTGAAGTTGCGTTTCCAAATAGGACGCTAGTTATGCCACTCATGACGTGTCACTCTACTTTTGTCTCCAGGAGGTGCATTGTGGTTCACCCTGGTTTGGGGCGGACCCAGGTTATAAAAGGGGCTGGAGCCAACAAGGAGGTGCGCAGTCTTCTATTATGCTCCGAAAGAGCACACCTCCATGTGTTGAACCCATTGCGGCTTTAGGCCAGAGGTAGGCAGGGATAGGGTGGTGGATGCAGGCCACCACCACAGTTGGTAACGCAGAACGGTTAAGACCAGCTCCTGTCCTACCAGTCCTGCTTGTGCAGCCCAGTGGCATTAACAGGCCTGCTGCTGCTGATGCGCCTGCTGTCCACAGGTGTGGCCCCTACGCACACGGTCAGCGTACTCAATGGCCCCTGTGTTGTTAACAGTGAGTTCCTGGGCTGGGTGGGCATGTGGACCCTGTGACGCTAACAGGGCTCACAGTCTCCAGATCCGAATGGCGTCTAACTCGGTTCAGGCTACTATTAGTTTCATAGCCACACAGCTCTGTATCCTCCACCAAACCTTCCAGTTGCCAACCTCTCCTTTTCCAACTGGGAGCACGGTGGACACTGACTGCTGATGGGGATATATACCTTTCTCTTTCTTTTCTTATTAATTTTCGTTATATAGCGGTCACAGATTATATACCACTTTATCCAAATCTGCCAGTCCCACTGTAACAGATGGTGTTTCTTCAGCAAATGTTACAGTTGCTTAACCACCAAATCCACGGACCAAAACTTTTTTCCCCTTTCCAACACACCTGTTCCCCTTTCCAACAGCATCTGTCCTTTTTCAACTCATTTTGGGATATGACCAAAAGTGCAACTGGGCAGGGACACCGTACTCAATGCCATCTCAGCACAGCAGCCATCCCTCGGTCCCTCCGATGTGGACAAGTAAAAGACCATTTCCTCCTATCCATGACAAAGCGTTGTGATTCACTCTGTGCAGCACTGGTGTTTAGTGGAAAAGTAGATCTAAGATTGCGTACCACATTCTGCAGATACTCCTGTATACGTGCGTCCATTTCTATGGCAGGAATTAGTTCGCCAAATTTTGTCTTGTACCGGGGATCTAACAGTGTGGCAACCCAGTATTCAGGATTACTTCAAATTCATACAATCCGAGGGTCATGTAGGTAGTGCAGCAAGAAGGCGCTCATGTGTCTTGTGCATCCAGGAGGACCAAGTCCTTGGTGTGTTGGTGGCAGAGAGGTGAGAATCGTGCCTCCTTCCTCTGCCCTCTCCCCACAACCTCGCACAACCGAAATGTGAGCAAGCTCTCACTCATCTGCTGAGTCTTCCATGCCCATCGCCAGTTCGTCCTCCATTTCTTCATGGGCTCCTGCACTTTCATCAACACTTTTTGCTGATACTATGCGCCCTTGTTAATCCCTCTCCCTCACCATGACTGCCGCATAGGTGCCGCTGACCATCTGGACCTCGTAGATCTTGTTATCCCTTCCGCATATGACTCCTCCCTTCCTCTTGTCCCAACACCTGACTCCGAATAATAATTACAGTGTGCTCCATCATGTAGATGACCAGAATTGTCACGCTGAGAATGACATTGCCAGTGCTAAACATCTTCGTCGACATTTGTGAACTGTGTAGCAGGGTGCATAGGTCCTTGATCTGACACCACTCCAGCAGCGTGATCTGCACCACCTCTTGATCAAGTTATCCCAGGATATATGTCATACCGTATTTCAGCAGGGCTCTGCGGTGCTGCCACACACGCTGCAACATGTGCAGATTCCAATTCCTGCGTGTCGGAACATCGCATTTCCGGCGTTTAACTGCCAGACCCTAAGACTTCCGGAGTGATGAAAGTTGTTGAGCTGCTGTGTGCGCACGATGGAAGTGAGCACATAGCGAGCGTGCACGCTGCACAAGGCCATGTAGGCCGTGATGGTGTTTTAAAAATTGCTGGAGAATTCGGTTCAACACGTGAGCCATACAAGGCACGTGTGTCACATTGCCCTGAGGATGGCCCGCAGCCAGGTTTGCATCATTGCCGCACACGGCTGTTAAGTCACCAACGGAGTCCGCTCCGTCAATTTGTACTCCGGTCGCCAGGTGACAACGTGTTCCTTTCATGAATAGTGCTGATGATGGGAGAGTAGTCGATGCCAGCGGCGCAGGTGGACGCAGGTTATGCTCACCCACTGGGCTGCATTACCTTGACAGATGCAGAATCTCTGGCTGAATGTAGCTGGTGGGTATCTCACAGATGAAATACCATCATTCAGCTACAACCAATGGGAAGACACCACACCCTTTTTTATGCCCATCCTGTCTGCAGACCACTGCCAGACATAGCTATGAACCTCTGGTTAATTTTACCCCCAGTTCAGTTTTATGATTTTGTGTGCTTGTTACCTGACTACTTTTCCTGCTTGCTGTTTATGTACCTTGTTGGCCGATCCGCATTTCACCTCTGCTTGTTTTCTGATTAAGTCCTGGCCGTCCCATTGTGTTCCTGTTCCTCAATTAATGTTTTGACCCTGCCTGACTACTATTCTCTGGAATAGCGGTGTGACTCACATTTCCCATACATTTCAAAGTAAAACTTTGACCGCCTGATGGCATTGAGCTCTGCTGCCAGCATAGTAAGGAGGTGTGTGGTAGTCCTTGTGCGCAGTTGCAAGGAAGGGTGGCCTGACCACACAGGGTTTGCGCCAAGGTGGAGGACCCACACGAGGTTGAAGAGGCAGAAGCAGTGTATTAACTTCTACATACAGAAGAAGGATTGAAACAACTCGTGGGGACGGCAAGACTTGTACAGCAGACTCTTCTCCATCTCTCACCATAGTTTGCCAGTGCCCAGTCAGTGACATGTAATGACCCTGTCTATGCTTACTGGTCCAAGTATCTGTGTTGAAATGCACCCTGTCGCACACAGATTTTCTCAAGGAAGTGGTGATGTTGTGTGCGACATGCTGGTGTAGCGCGGGCATGCTTTTCTTGGAGAAGCAGTGGTGATTGGGCATCTGGTACTGGGGCACAGCGACAGACATAAGGTCTGTAAAATCCTGTGTGTCCACTAGGCGTAAAGGCAGCATTTCGGTTGCCAACAGCTTACAGAGGGATAGAGTCAACCACTTAGCTTTGTCATGGGTCGCAGTAAGTGGTCTTTTATTTGACCACATCTGAGGGACAGAGATCTGGCTGCTGTCTGTAGACGGTGTTGAGTAGGGTGTCCCTGGAAAAATGCAGGTTTGTGAGGAAAGTGCAGGCGGAGACATGATGTTGCCTTCATCTTGCCTTCAGATCTGTTCATCTTGTATCATTTTTAAAAAACACAGCAAGCAAGGGTTACTCCAAGCGGAGTCTACCTTTTTTCCAAAAATTGGGCACACAGACACCCCATCAGTGGCAGCACTTGTGCCCTAGTTGCAAACAGGATGTTTTGATTTGCATCAAGCACATTCAAAAATACGCCATAATTAACCGTCCCCAGCATGACACCGGGGTAGGTAGATAAAGTCTTTTCTGAACCATGACTTGGTCATCTTGGCTCCTTTTAAAAACAATGTAAGCAAGGGTTACTCAAAGCGGAGCCTCCCTTTTTTCCAAAAATTGTGCCCCACACACATCCACCCATTCAGTGGCAGCAGTTGTGCCATAGTTGTACACTTCACAGCTAGATTTGCATCAAGCACATTCCAAATCCACAAGCATTTACTCTCCCCAGGATGACACAGGGGTTGTAAATTCCTTCTGGATCCATGACTTGTTAATTTTGATGAACGTCAGTCTGTCCACATTGTCACTGGACAGACGCGTGCGCTTATCTGTCAGCACACACCCAGCAGCACTGAAGACACGTTCAGAGACAACGCTGGCAGCTGTACACGACAAAATCTCCAAGGCGTAACTGGATAGCTCTGGCCATTTTTCTAGATTTGAAGCCCAAAATGAGCAAGGCTCTATTTGCAAAGTCATGGCATCGATGTTCATTTGTAGATACTCCTGTATCATCCTCTCCAGCCGTTGACTATGTGTCAGACTTGTTGTCTCTGGTGGCCTTGCAAAGGAGGGTCTAAAAAAATTATGAAAAGATTCCATTAAATTGCTGTTACCAGCACCAGATACGGTCCTACTGGTACGTGTAGACTGTTGAAGATGACGAGACCGTCCCATGTTTGTCAAGTTACAACTGGGAGATTCCCTCCCTGCACCTGCACGGTTGTTTGGTGGAAAAGCGGATCTAAGATCGAGTAACAGCTTCTGCTGATACTCCTGCATAAGTGCGTCCCTTTCTATGGCTGGAATTATGTCACAAAATTTGGACTTGTACCGGGGATCTAATAGTGTGGCAAGCCAGTAGTCATCATCACTTCTAATTTTGACAATACGAGGGTCATGTTGGAGGTAGTGCAACAAGAAGGCACTCATGTGTCTTGCGCAGCCATGCGGACCATGTCCACGCTGTGTTTGTGGCATAGAGGTGCTAACCGTTCTTTCTTCCTCTGACATCTCCCCCCAACCTCTTTCAACTGAAATTTGACCAAGGTCCCCCTCATCTGCTGAGTCTTCCATGTCCATGGACAGTTCGTCCTCCATATCTTCATGTCCTCCTGCACCTTCCTCAACATCTCGCCTGCTACCATGCGCCCTTGTTGATCCCTGTCCCCCATGGTCCCATGCCTGCCGCGTTGGTGATGATGAACGTCTGGACCTTGGTGATGTTGTTGTGTCTTGCGCATATGAATCCTCCTGTAGTTCCTCCCCTTCCTGTTGTCCCACCCCCTGACTCCGAATAGTGTTTAGCGTGTGCTCCAGCATGTAAATGACTGGAATCGTCATGCTGATAATGGCATTGTCAGCGCTAAACATATTCGTCGCCATGTCGAAACTGTGCAGAAGGGTGCCTAGGTCCTTGATCTGACTCTCCATCAGGGTGATCTGCCCCACCTCTGCATCTCGTTGGCCCAGGCTATACGTCATGACGTATTGCACCAGGGCTCTGCGGTGCTGCCACAGTCGCTGTAACATGTGGAGAGTTGAATTCCAGCGTGTCGCCACATCGCATTTCAGGCGATGAACCGGCAGGCCGAAAGACTTCTGGAGCGATGCAAGTCGCTCAGCTGCGGCGCTTGAACGGCGGAAGTGAGCAGACAGTTTTCGTGCCCTGTTCAGAAGGCCATCTAGGCCGGGATAGTGTGTTAAAAATTGCTGGACGACAAGGTTCAACACGTGAGCCATACAAGGTACGTGTGTCACCTTGCCCAGGCGAAGGGCCGCACCCAGGTTTGCAGCATTGTCGCACACGGCCTTACCAGGCTGCAGGTTGAGTGGAGACAACCATTTATTAAACTCGGACCGCAGAGCTGACCACAACTCCTCAGCTGTGTGACTCTTATTCCCAAGACATGTCAAGCTAAAGACCGCCTGATGCCGTTGCGCTCTGCTGCCAGCATAGTAATGAGGGGTGCGTGATTCCTTCTGCGCAGTGAGAACACTGGTGGCCTGACCAGGCAGGCTTGGGGCGGAGGTGGAGGACCCAGATGAGGTGGAGGATGCAGAAGCAGTGGCGGAACTTGGACAGACAGAGGATTGACACACAAGTCGTGGGGACGGCAAGACTTGTGCAGCAGACCCTTCACCATCAATCACCATAGTTACCCAGTGGCCAGTCAGCGACATGTAACGTCCCTGTCCATGCTTACTGGTCCAAGTATCTGTGGTGAAATGCACCCGTTCACACACAGAGTTTCTCAAGGAAGCGGTGATGTTGTGTGTGACATGCTGGTGTAGCGCGGGCACACCTTTCTTAGAGAAGTAGTGGCGACTAGGCATCTGGTACTGGGGCACAGCGACAGACATAAGGTCTCTAAAATCCTGTGTGTCCACTAGGCGGAAAGGCAGCATTTCGGTAGCCAACAGCTTACAGAGGGATAGAGTCAACCTCTTAGCTTTGTCATGGGTCGCAGGAAGTGGCCTTTTATTTCACCACATCTGAGGGACAGAGATCTGGCTGCTGTGTGTAGACGGTGTTGAGTAGGGTGTCCCTTGAAAAATGCAGGTTTGTGAGGAAAGTGCAGGCGTAGACATGATGTTGCCTTCATCCAACGTTGGTGCTATCGATGTTTGAGAGAGCTGTACACAATCACTTGTTTCCCCTTCCAAACCAACTGACGACCTACCAAGCAAACTGCCTGTTGCGGTTACAGTGGTGGAAGTTGTGGGTGGAAAAACAGGTGTGACAGCTGTCCCCACAGTCCTAGAAGATGACGAGCGCGCGGATGCACTGGAAGGGGCAGGCGGTGGATGGTTGGCTCCGCTAGGCCGCATTGCAGCACGGTGAGCTTCCCACCAGGCCATATGATATTTATTCATGTGACGATTCATGGAAGAAGTTGTCAAACTGCTGAGGTTTTGACCTCTAGTAAGATAACCATGCCAAATGTTACAGATCACATAATTTGGGCGATCTTTTTTTATGTCAAAAAAGGACCAGGCTAGGCAAGGCTTAGAGGCCATGCGACCTGTTGATCCACCCCGAATAATGCTCAGAGGCAGAGTGGTGGCTGAGGATGCAGTTGTAGACGTGCTACCAGTGCTCCGACTGTGTCCAGGAAGGCGCAAGGTTACTTCGACGTCGGTTGCATCCTCCTCCACCGCCTCTGTTGACCTCCTCGAGTGTCTGACTGTGGGTTGACAGTAGGTGGGATCTAGAACTTCATCATCAATTGTTGTGTTTGCACTCCCCTCCCCCTCAGACCGAGCCTCTTCTTGCCCTGACCGAATATTTCAGTTGTCATCCCAATCGGGTATCTGCGTCTCATCTTCATCAGTATGTTCCTCATTGTCTATAACCACAGTTGTTGGAAAGGCAGCATTTTGGTAGCCAACAGTTTGCAGATGATGAAAGTCAACCTCCAAGCCATGTCATGCCCTTCTAAAAGCATGTAAAACACAGCGAGGGGACTCCAACCACAGTCTCCCTCGTTTCCACTAACTGGGCCACACACACCCCACTTGACTGGCATCGGTTGAGCCCCCTTTTGAAAAAGAAAAAGATGCTTTGCATGAAGCACTCTCAAAAATACGCGTGCCTTTCCCGTCCCCTGGCTGACCCAGGGGAAGAAAAGTCCTCTGAGAGCCATGTCCACATTGTCAGTGGACAGACATGTGTGCTTATCTGCCAGCAGACCCCCAGCAGCACTGAAGACAGGTTCCGAGAGAACGCTGGCTGCAGGACACGACAAGATCCCCAAGGCGTACGTGGCGAGCTCAGGCAATTTATCAAGATTGGAAGCCTAAAATGAGCAGGGCTCAAGTTGCACAATAATGGAATCGATGTTTCCTTGCATATACTCATATATCTGTGTCTCCTCCTCTTTTTCCTTGTCCAGCTCTTTTGTTTTCACATGAGTATATGTCCTTGTCACTTTCCCATGTGTTGTGAGTTGTTTGTCACCTTTTGGACACCTTTGAGGGTGTTTTCTAGGTGTTTTTCTGTGTTTGTGATTGCCTGCCATTGTTTCCTATTGGCTCGAGTTCGGTTCGTCGGACGTTCGACGAGCCGAACTCGAACGGGACCTCCGTTCGGCGAACCGACCTCGAGCCGAACCGGGACCGGTTCGCTCATCTCTATTCACTAGCTGATCGATTAGTTCATAGCCACTATAAGAGACCACTGCCGGAAGGGACTTGGTTGAACTGTAAGGTATGTGGTACTTTTAGGTGTGGTAGGTGCCACTTTTGTGGCTGGATTAAAGTCTCGAAATTTTCGATCAGTGTAGTGACAGGAATTAGGTGCTTTCTGAGGGACTTTGCAAATTGCCTGACAAGGGGGGTAGTATATGTGGCAATATGTACATGCCCAAAGAACTACGTTGGGAAAACGCAACGTGAATTTCGAAGGCGGATAGGAGATCATATGGGGGATATTCGCCACAAACGAGATACCCCTATTGCTTGTCATATTTGGGAGGTCCATGGGGGTGATCCAGGTGTACTTAAATTTGAGGTCCTTGAAGTAATTACACAAAATGAAAGAGGGGGCAATTGGGATAACAAGATCCTTAGGAAGGAAACGGAATGGATATTTCGTTTTGGGTCTGTACAACCGATGGGTCTTAATGAAAATCTGACTTATGGATGTTTTCTGGAATGATAAATATTGGGTAAAAGTTCTTTGTAGGGATTAATAGAGTAGGCTTTTCTTTCCTTTGGGGAGGATATTTTCCTTCTCCTGACTGTTTTTAATACGTGGTCCTGTGATATTGGTAAGACTAGTGGAAGTTGGACTGGATTGTCGCTTCCTATAATACAAACCCCCGCTATTGGGTAATGGTTTTATCGTTCATAATAGTAAGCTAAAGTTTTTCCATGGTCAACAGTCTATGGTGGAAGGGTTAATTGTCAGTGTCTGATAGGGTAAAAATGTCCTCAATTCTTAAGACTACCAAATTGGCCCCAATAAATAACAAATATACATATATGTTAGACCCCCTTAGCTATATTTGAATGCTAGTGATCCTAGATTTATATTAGTCTTTATATGTATACTCTATATTGTAGTTAGCAAATAAACAATACATCTTTTTTCCCCTCCTCCCCCTCCCCCTTTGTCCCTTTCCCCTTCTCTCAATTCCCCCCCCCTTCCCTCCCCTTTTTGGGTATCTTTGAATAATGAGGGGTTGTGGGTCGTGGGTTTTAGGAATTTGAGAGTTCTATATGGGACATGGGTTGAATTGAATCTTGTTATATTCAGATATCTCCCGTTTAGAGTCCATATATATGGGACGTTTGGGGCGCATGCGCGGCGCTGCGCTGAGGAAGCTACGTTTAGCCGCTTGGAGAATACCGGTGGCTACGTGGTTAGTGCAGTACGGCACCTGCGCGGTAATGTCTGTGGGGTGCCTGGGAGTGGAATTAGGTCGGCCCACGTGACGATACGAGTGACGCGACTGCACGCATGCGCAGTCATGACGGATGGTGAGGGGCGGTCTGGGCCGGAAGTAGAACGGCTCCCGCTCTCATTTAAAAGGCTGCCGAATGGGTGCAGGTTAGCGTGCTGTTATCTTGTGTCCGGGATTCTCCGTGACGGGTGTTATCATGGCATTGTGCCAGCCCATATGATTTCTGGACATCTGGGCCCGTAAACCATTGCTGTAGTGGCCCTGTCCAGCAGTTTTTTTGTGCTCTATCTGGGGTATATGGGGTAATATCGGCTTTATCTATTGTTTATCTGGAATTAGCTGACTGAATGTATTTTATATGAATCTAGGGTGGTGACGACATATATTTGTTTATCTTTTGTGCTCTCCATTTATTTATTATTTATTATTCCTTATGGAGTAAAATTTATATCGGTGAAGTGACTACATGTGTGGAGTGGGGCAATCATGATTGTTGAGGGCTTGAGGATTGACCTATTTTTTAAGGAGGTTATATCCTTCTCCCCTGGATATTATTCATCTGGGAGTATTTGGTAGCTTTATACAGCTTAAAACCCTAGTGGATTAATCTTCTCATGTATATATTTAGAAGTGTGTTTCATCTATACTGAGAGACTGTATATATTTATCTCCCCCTTTTTTTAGATCCATATTGAATGTTGATATTAAACTCATGGATCAATAAAACCTCCTGATGAACCTCTTGGTTTTATCATACAAGGGGGGAAACTGTATCTTGGGATTGTGAAGCTATCAATCAAGCACAGTGTGTCTAACCATTACCAAAAGGAACCTTGGACATGTCACACTTTTGAAAGCAACTGCCTTTGGGAAGAAGGACATTTATAAAGTACTTCTCTTCAGGATAATCTCCAGTGGATATGTGATAACTAATTCATCTATCAAGAATTCCTATTAAGGAATAAGTTATAGTTATTGGACTCCTTATCTTATATCATTTATATCAGGGGTGGGGAACCTCCGGCCCGCGGGCCGCATGCGGCCCGCCATGACCTTTTATGTGGCCCCCGGGCAGATTCCCGGGGGAGGCAGTGCTGGACTGGTGCTGTCACCGCGGTTTGCTGCCGCCGGCCCTTTAAATCCACACATTGCTGTTTGTGCTGCAATGTGTTCTCCCGTCGGCCAGTGCAAATTGTGGGCGGGTCCACAGCAGCCTCACAGTTTCTAGCCTTGTGTGTCCGCCCCCTGCCCTCCGGAGATCAGTGCCTGCCTTCTCCTTCAAGTTCTGATGCAGTGTCCGGCTCCTGCACTCCGGTGATGTGAGTGCAATGCTGCTGTGAGTCCAGCGCCGACCCTCTGCTGCTATGTGCCCTGCCCAATGCTTTGTGCCTCCCCACACCAGTTCTGTAAACCTTCTCCCCCAGAGTTGCATGAAACTCTCAGCGCAGTGTGGCCCCCAATGTCCTGTGTGCACCCCTCCCCCAGTCCTGTGTGCAGCCCCCCAATGTCCTGTGTGCAGCCCATCACCCAGTAGTCCTGTTTGCACCCCCCCAATCCTGTGTGCATCCCTCCCCCAGTCCTGTGTGCACCCCCCAGTCCTGTGTGCACCCCCCCAGTCCTGTGTGCACCCCCCCAGTCCTGTGTGCACCCCTCCCCCAGTCCTGTGTGCACCCCTCCCCCAGTCCTGTGTGCACCCCTCCCCCAGTCCTGTGTGCATCCCTCCCCCAGTCCTGTGTGCACCCCCCAGTCCTGTGTGCACCCCCCAGTCCTGTGTGCACCCCCCAGTCCTGTGTGCACCCCCCCAGTCCTGTGTGCACCCCCCCAGTTCTGTGTGCACCCCCCCAGTCCTGTGTGCACCCCACCCAGTCCTGTGTGCACCCCCCCCAGTCCTGTGTGCACCCCCCCAGTCCTGTGTGCACCCCTCCCCCAGTCCTGTGTGCACCCCTCCCCCAGTCCTGTGTGCACCCCTCCCCCAGTCCTGTGTGCACCCCCCAGTCCTGTGTGCACCCCCCCAGTCCTGTGTGCACCCCCCCAGTCCTGTGTGCACCCCCCCAGTCCTGTGTGCACCCCCCCAGTCCTGTGTGCACCCCCCCAGTTCTGTGTGCACCCCCCCAGTCCTGTGTGCACCCCCCCCCAGTCCTGTGTGCACCCCCCCCCAGTCCTGTGTGCACCCCCCCCCAGTCCTGTGTGCACCCCCCCCAGTCCTGTGTGCACCCCCCCCAGTCGTGTGTGCAGCCCCCCCAGTCGTGTGTGCAGCCCCCCCAGTCGTGTGTGCAGCCCCCCCAGTCGTGTGTGCAGCCCCCCCAGTCGTGTGTGCAGCCCCCCCAGTCGTGTGTGCAGCCCCCCCGTGATGTCTGTGCAGCCCCCCCGTGATGTCTGTGCAGCCCCCCCCCCGTAATGTCTGTGCAGCCCCCCGTGATGTCTGTGCAGCCCCCCCCGTGATGTCTGTGCAGCCCCCCCCGTGATGTCTGTGCAGCCCCCCCCGTGATGTCTGTGCAGCCCCCCCAGTGATGTCTGTGCAGCCCCCCCCAGTGATGTCTGTGCAGCCCCCCCAGTGATGTCTGTGCAGCCCCCTCCAGTGATGTCTGTGCAGCCCCCCCCAGTGATGTCTGTGCAGCCCCCCCAGTGATGTCTGTGCAGCCCCCCCAGTGATGTCTGTGCAGCCCCCCCCAGTGATGTCTGTGCAGCCCCCCCCAGTGATGTCTGTGCAGCCCCCCCCCGTGATGTCTGTGCAGCCCCCCACGGTGATGTCTGTGCAGCCCCCCACGGTGATGTCTGTGCAGCCCCCCACGGTGATGTCTGTGCAGCCCCCCACGGTGATGTCTGTGCAGCCCCCCACGGTGATGTCTGTGCAGCCCCCCACGGTGATGTCTGTGCAGCCCCCCACGGTGATGTCTGTGCAGCCCCCCACAGTGATGTCTGTGCAGCCCCCCACAGTGATGTCTGTGCAGCCCCCCACAGTGATGTCTGTGCCTCCCCACAGTGATGTCTGTGCCTCCCCACAGTGGTGTCTGTGCCTCCCCACAGTGGTGTCTGTGCCTCCCCACAGTGGTGTCTGTGCCTCCCCACAGTGGTGTCTGTGCCTCCCCACAGTGATGTCTGTGCCTCCCCACAGTGATGTCTGTGCCTCCCCACAGTGGTGTCTGTGACTCCCCACAGTGGTGTCTGTGCCTCCCCACAGTGATGTCTGTGCCTCCCCACAGTGATGTCTGTGCCTCCCCACAGTGATGTCTGTGCCTCCCCACAGTGATGTCTGTGCCTCCCCACAGTGATGTCTGTGCCTCCCCACAGTGGTGTCTGTGCCTCCCCACAGTGGTGTCTGTGCCTCCCCACAGTGGTGTCTGTGCCCCCAGCCCCGCGTGTGGTGTCTGTGCCCCCAGCCCCGCGTGTGGTGTCTGTGCCCCCAGCCCCGCGTGTGGTGTCTGTGCCCCCAGCCCCGCGTGTGGTGTCTGTGCCCCCAGCCCCGCGTGTGGTGTCTGTGCCCCCAGCCCCGCGTGTGGTGTCTGTGCCCCCAGCCCCGCGTGTGGTGTCTGTGCCCCCAGCCCCGCGTGTGGTGTCTGTGCCCCCAGCCCCATGCCCCCAGTTAATTAATTGCTTCACCCAATATAGCAGGGTCTTTTAAACATTGATAATTTTGTGCGGCCCCCGAAGGTTGGTAGAAATTTCCAAATGGCCCCCGACAGAAAAAAGGTTCCCCACCCCTGATTTATATCATTTATGACATGTATGTGTTGGATTGTTTTGCTATGGAAATTTTTCTAAAGTAACAGTTCAGATAATGTTTTTTTGCTGATACTAAGTCACTGTTCTGTAGGGAGTGACCCCTTACTTGCACTCCATGGTATTGGGGGTGATATCTGGCTATCAGGGGTCATAACTATTGGTCAATACCTGGGTAGGGGTTTGGAATTGGACATGGAGACGAAATAAATTTTTGTTTCCATGGTCAGCTCTTATACCAAAAATTGGCAGTGAATATAGTAGGGGTTTGGAGGGTTAATACTATGAGTATCAGTATGAGTTATACACAAACCCCTTGATGGATATAATATCTGCATTTTTTCCTTCTCATCCTTCTGAGACATTTACTTCATAATTTTTGGAGAAGGATACATTTTTGCTGTGTTTGTTGGATTGTCAAAAGGAAAAGCAAATATTGTACATTGCTATATATTTATCCCCTAATTGATTGAACCCAGTTGAGACATTGAATGTATTTATGTCTGTGAGTCAATTTTAGCTTTGTTATAATAAAGGTCATATTTTATAAATTTTCGGTTAAAATACTTTCTTGAAATAGCCCCTGGATTTTGGCACAATTTTTACACCATTTTTCAAAATGTGCCAATTTTGGCATCAGAATTGCAAAAACTGTATAGTTTCTCCAATTTTTTTCTGATTTTGGAATTATTTTTTTTTTGTAAGTTCTATAACCTTATAAAAGTTGATTAACCCTAAAAAAAAAAGCCCTAGATCACTATATACAGTGCCTACAAGTAGTATTCAACCCCCTGCAGATTTAGCAGGTTTACACATTCGGCATTAACTTGGCATTGTGACATTTGGACTGTAGATCAGCCTGGAAGTGTGAAATGCACTGCAGCAAAAAAGAATCTTATTTCTTTTTTTTTTTTTTTTTTTTTTTTTTTAAAATTGTGAAAAGTTTATTCAGAGGGTCATTTATTATTCAACCCCTCAAACCACCAGAATTCTGTTTGGTTCCCCTAAAGTATTAAGAAGTATTTCAGGCACAAAGAACAATGAGCTTCACATGTTTGGATTAATTATCTCTTTTTCCAGCCTTTTCTGACTAATTAAGACCCTCCCCAAACTTGTGAACAGCACTCATACTTGGTCAACATGGGAAAGACAAAGGAGCATTCCAAGGCCATCAGAGACAAGATCGTGAAGGGTCACAAGGCTGGCAAGGGGTACAAAACCCTTTCTAAGGAGTTGGGCCTACTTGACTCCACTGTTGGGAGCATCATCCGGAAGTGGAAGGCTTATGGAACTACTGTTAGCCTTCCACGGCCTGGACAGCCTTTGAACGTTTCCACCCGTGCCGAGGCCAGGCTTGTCCGAAGGGTCAAGGCTAACCCAAGGACAACAAGGAAGGAGCTCCGGGAAGATCTCATGGCAGTGGGGACATTGGTTTTAGTCAATACCATAAGTAACGTACTCCACCGCAATGGTCTCCGTTCCAGACGAGCCCGTAAGGTACCTTTACTTTCAAAGCGTCATGTCAAGGCTCGTCTACAGTTTGCTCAGGATCACTTGGAGGACTCTGAGACAGACTGGTTCAAGGTTCTCTGGTCTGATGAGACCAAGATCGAGATCTTTGGTGCCAACCACACACGTGACGTTTGGAGACTGGATGGCACTGCATACGACCCCAAGAATACCATCCCTACAGTCAAGCATGGTGGTGGCAGCATCATGCTGTGGGGCTGTTTCTCAGCCAAGGGGCCTGGCCATCTGGTCCACATCCATGGGAAGATGGATAGCACGGCCTACCTGGAGATTTTGGCCAAGAACCTCTGCTCCTCCATCAAGGATCTTAAGATGGGTCGTCATTTCATCTTCCAACAAGACAACAACCCAAAGCACATAGCCAAGAAAACCAAGGCCTGGTTCAAGAGGGAAAAAATCAAGGTGTTGCAGTGGCCTAGTCAGTCTCCTGACCTTAACCCAATTGAAAAACTTGTGGAAGGAGCTCAAGATTAAAGTCCACATGAGACACCCAAAGAACCTAGATAACTTGGAGAAGATCTGCATGGAGGAGTGGGCCAAGATAACTCCAGAGACCTGTGCCGGCCTGATCAGGTCTTATAAAAGACGATTATTAGCTGTAATTGCAAACAAGGGTTATTCCACAAAATATTAAACCTAGGGGTTGAATAATAATTGAGCCACACTTTTATGTTGAAAATTTATTAAAATTTAACTGAGCAACATAACTTGTTGGTTTGTAAGATTTATGCATCTGTTAATAAATCCTGCTCTTGTTTGAAGTTTGCAGGCTCTAACTTATTTGCATCTTATCAAACCTGCTAAATCTGCAGGGGGTTGAATACTACTTGTAGGCACTGTAGGTATGCTCATGAAATTTGCGGCAACAGCCATCAGTATTCTTGTGGCAGCTATGATTGTTAAATGCAGCTAACAAAACAGAAAATTTCAATCTTTTTTGCATTTTTTTTTTTATATAATTTTGCATCATTTTTTATTTTAAGGCTAGTTTCACACTTGCGTTGGACGGCTTCCGTAGCATTGCGTTGTGTGACGGATGCAACGGATGCGTTGCATATAGTGGCACAACGCAATGCCACGGATCGTACAAAATAACGGAAAGCGTTATTTATTTATTTTTTTTCTTCTTTACAGAACCGGCAGCCGACTATTGTAAACGATCAGCTGATCGCTCTTAATAGCCGGCGGCCGAGCGCTCTCACATGCCGGCGGCCGAGCTCTCAGTTGAGCGCTATAACATGCCGGCAGCCGAGCGCTCAGCTGAGTGCCCTGACATGCCGGCGGCCGGGCGATCAGCTGAGTGCCCTGACATGCCGGCGGCCGGGCGATCAGCTGAGTGCCCTGACATGCCGGCGGCCGGGCGATCAGCTGAGTGCCCTGACATGCCGGCGGCCGAGCGCTCAGCTTACTGCCCTGACTTGCCGGCGGCCGAGCGCTCAGCTGAGTGCCCTGACATGCCGGCGGCCGAGCGCTCAGCTGAGTGCCCTGACATGCCGGCGGCTGGGCGATTAGCTGAGTGCCCTGACATGCCGGCGGCTGGGCGATCAGCTGAGTGCCCTGACATGCCAGCGGCCGGGCGATGAGCTGAGTGCCCTAACATGCCGGCGGCCGAGCGCTCAGCTGAGTGCCCTGACATGCCGGTGGCCGAGCGCTCAGCTGAGTGCCCTGACATGCCGGCGGCCGGGTGATCAGCTGAGTGCCCTGACATGCCGGCGGCCGAGTGCTCAGCTGAGTGCCCTGACATGCCGGTGGCCGGGAGATCAGCTGAGTGCCCTGAAATGCCGGCGGCCGAGCGCTCAGCTGAGTGCCCTGACATGCCGGCGGCCGAGCGCTCAGCTGAGTGCCCTGACATGCCGGCGGCCGAGCGCTCAGCTCAGTGTCCTGACATGCCGGCGGCTGAGCGCTCAGCTGAGTGTCCTGACATGCCGGCGGCCGAGCGCTCAGCTGAACGTTCGGCCACCGAGAAATAAAATAAAGTTTGTGATTAAAAAAAAAAGAGCATGCGCAGCGAAAAATAAAGGTTTCCGCTGCTCAAAAAAACGTTACATGCAGCGTTCCATCCGCCCGGCGTAGCGTCAAAATAACGATGCTGCGTCGTCCAGCGGATGCAGCGCTGACACTTGCGTTACAGTGCGTCATCCATACAAGTCTATGGAGAATAGCGCAGTGCGTTAACGGACTGCGCTATTCTCCATAGTGACGGACTGCGCTGAACGCAAGTGTGAAAGTAGCCTAACTTCTCTTTTTCCCCCAAGCACCTGCATCAGGCCGCTAATTCTGGTGCAATATGTATGGGTGTAATTTTAGGCTGTTTAAAATGAAGTGTGCAAATATATACAGTACATCTGTACTCACCAAAGTTTAAGAGCCATGCGCTCGAAACGCGTCTGGTGTTATTTAACCTTTGTCAGGCTGCATAATTTTGCCAAAATTTCTCGACCCCTTATCTCGGAAGGGGGTGGAGATATTTTATTGAAATTTGGCCAATATATTCTGGACCAAAACTGCTGAGATATCACGAAATTTCAGCCCTCTACGGCTTTTCGAAAAAAAAAAATTATTGCAATTTAAAAAGGGAATAGTTACAATTGTACCTATTCAGCCGGACGAAGGTTAAATAGTGAAAATTATTTTGTAGACCTGGAGATGGTTTATTGATGTACTTGGACAAAATTAACTTTTGTTTTTAAAGATATTTCATTAAAAGCTGGATTTTATTCCCAAGCTGGAAGCTGGATCAATCTTTCTTCACCATTACTCTACAAATACATGATTTGATTTATACTGTAAATTATTTAATGTATAAATCATCAAACATCTTTAACGGCTTTTAGGCATATTAGAAATAAATCTTGATAATGTAACAAAAGTAATTCACGCGTCATTTCAGCAATGAATAGCATTTTTTCAGACAATGGTCATGGAAGGTGATTATTTCATCACTTGATGTCACATCAGTTTCTGTAAAATGTGAAAGGCCGGTGGTCAAAATATGATGTATAATATGTAGTGCACATGCAGGTCTGATATCATGAGGTTTAATCAGTTCTGAAAATGATTAAATAAAAACAACATTTTTCTTAAGGAATTGCTGCATTTTCCTGTTTAATCTTTTTCAGGAAGATGTATTTGTGTAAGAGCAGGAGAAACTTTGTGTGAAGTTTTAACACCAGGTAGCTGAACAGCAGGAGCCTATTGTTACCACTGTGCATCCTCACTGTGAGAAATCTTAAAAGCAGACAAGATGTCTACAAGATGGTAGCACAAAACGGACATCAAAGTGCAGTTTGGTCTTTAAAAGAACATACCTTCCTGCAAATAGATGCTAAGAGGTCAAAACTATTTAGGCTTGGTCAATTCAACATTGACTGTGTGGACTTCATCTATTTATCCAATATTAACCCCTTAACGACCGCGGGCCGTAAAATTACGTCCTAGCGGTCCTAACGTTACTGCCCGCGGTTTCCTGACAACAGCATGCTGCGATCGGCGCACATCTCAGCTGATTTTCACAGCTGAGATGTGTGCCTGCAAGGCACGAGCAGAATCTTTATCTGCTCGTGCCGTTTAACCCCTGTAAAGGCGCTGTCAATATGTGACAGCGCCATTATAAACGTGATCGCGGTAAAGTTTTACTTACCGCCCGATACTGGAAGTGACGTGACATGATCACGTGACTTCCGATGGTTGTCATGGTAGCACAGGGTCATGTGATGACTCCTGCGCTAGACATGAACTACTTTCACTTTCGCTTTCCACGGAGGCCAGGGAAGCAGAAAGTGCACATATCTGCTGTTTACAGCTGTGTAGATGTGATCGGCAGATAGTGCAGAGCAATCGGATTGCTGATCGCAATCGCCCCCTAGGGGGACTAGTAAAATAAAAAAAAGTAAAAAAAAAAGTTTTAAAAAATTAAAAAAAAACAAAAAAAACATAAGTTCAAATCACCCCCCCTTTCGCCCCATTGAAAATTAAAGGGTTAAAAAAAATATACACACATTTGGTATCGCCGCGTTCAGAAACGCCCGATCTATCAAAATATAAAATCAATTAATCTGATCAGTAAACGGCGTAGCGGCAAAAAAAATCCAAACGCCAAAATGACGTTTTTTTGTCGCCACAACTTTTGCGCAAAATGCAATAACAGGCGATCAAAACATTGCATCTGCGCAAAAATGGTACCGTTAAAAACGTCAGCTCGAGTCACAAAAAATAAGCTGTCACTGAGCCATAGATCCCGAAAAATGAGAACGCAACGGGTCACGGAATATGGCATAAAACGTGCGCCACTTTTTTCAGACAAACTTCTGAATTTTTTTTAACCCCTTATATAAAAGTAAACGTATACATGTTTGGTGTCTACGAACTCGCACTGACCTGAGGCATCACACCCACACATCAGCTTTACCATACAGTGAACACAGTGAATAAAATATCTCAAAAACCATAGTGCTATCGCACTTTTTTTGCAATTTTTCTGCATTTGGAATTTTTTTACCATTTTCCAGTACACTATATGGTAAAACCTATGGTTTCATTGAAAAGTACAGCTCGTTCCGCAAAAAATGAGCCCTCACATGACCATATTGACTGAAAAATAAAAAAGTTAAGTCTCTTAGAAAAAGAATGGCGAAAGAAAAAAACGGAAAGCGAAAAATCGGCCGGTCGTGAAGGGGTTAAATGTAAAGTACAGAATTAATGTAAAAAGTGAGTGGCCGAGTAATCTGGCATGCGAAATCTGAAGAAACGGCCTCTATGCTATATAAGTAATAGCGTTCAGGTCTTTTCTGATACATAACAAACACATATGTTGGAATACCAATAGGCAAGTAGATGCAGAGAGCATCTTTGCTTATATATTGTTTATATCATGGATTTACTATGTAGAATGTGTAATAAAGGGCAAGATTAATAAAGGTTGGCTGCTGCCTTCCAAGAGCATTGGCACAATCGTCCACTAGTCATGGTCTTGCATTCAAGTTGCATTCATTGTATTGGAGATCAGCTCCACTATTAGGCACATCCCATAGATTGATAAGGAAGTGCTTCTGAAGAAAAACAAGGACATTTTCTACATTTCCCTTTTAGTTGTTCTGATTCAAACATATCAAAAATCAGAAAATGACAACTTGGAACATACTATAAAACAAGTCTCTAACCTTTTCTAGTGGTGTTGAGCCATAAAGTGATGGCCTAGTGACTTTTACCAGCGATACTGATCTAAATCTGCATTAACACTGCAAGATAATCGTTAGAGCATTGTTAAAATGCTTATTTCTTGATTATGTTTCTGTGTAAACAGGCCGCTCATCATCAAATGAACAAGCAAA
Organism: Anomaloglossus baeobatrachus; assembly: GCF_048569485.1. NCBI lineage: Eukaryota > Metazoa > Chordata > Amphibia > Anura > Aromobatidae > Anomaloglossus > Anomaloglossus baeobatrachus. The sequence continues at coordinate 485,982,685 of NC_134355.1, forward strand.
ACCCTTGTTCGTAGGGTGAATTGATCTTTTGACAGTGCAAAAATATTATCGTCCTTGACGATGCATTCTCCACAGTAAACAGGGCTCACATTCCCAAAAATAATGGCAGCTTATGTGAGCTGAGCCATCTAGTATGGATTGTTCACGATACATCATATACTTTGGTATGCCTGCATAACCAGATATTTGAAACGACTGCTGATCAGTAAAAGTTTACCGATGACGGCTGTATCCTACTGACTCTTGGTCCATGTAAATGCACCCGAACACCAGTGCAGGTGTAAGTACTAGATCTCATTCACAAAGCTCAATTGCACTTGTGTTCTGCTATGTGTAATATAAATTAAACACAAACAAACTTAAGGCTATGTTCACATCATGCCCAGTAATCATCCGTTAGAACAGATCCAACAGAAATCTGTTGGCAAAAAAAGGTTATGCGGAAAACACAACTTTTATGTCAGTTTTGACAAATTGATTTTTACAGGATTCGTTTTAACATCCGAGTCTATGGAAAAAGGATCTGTTAACGGATTGCTATTTATCTTCCATTTGAAACCGATCTAGAAAATAAAAAACTGATCCTTTACAAATGAAAGAAAAACAAATGGCTAAATAGCAATCAGTTAACGGATCTGTTTTCTATATATTCAAACGCTTAAAAACGAATTCTGCAAAAAAAACAATTTTTTGAAAATGGACAAAAACATTGTGATTGCAGAACTTTTTTGCCAACGGATCTCTACAGGATCTTTTCTAACGGATGATTACGGAACATGTGAACTCAGCCTTAATGGGAATATGTCCTCGTAAAATAACCTATTGTTTAAATTAGGTTTCTGTGTTTAATTGTATTTTTAAAATATTTTAGCAATACTTTATCTTATATATGTCACAATTTTTATTAAGCATAAACAAAGATAGACATTTTCCAATTTGCACACTGGTCACTGAGAGTTTTTAGACTCCAACACCCTGTTGTTTCAGGAAACAACACTTGTACATAAAAAGTAAGGCACACACTAATTCTGTCTTTTCTATTGAAGCATCTAATGCAACAAAGCAAAGGTAATATTGAATGAAGGGAAAGCAGGGTCAATTGTGAGATCACTTATTGTTATTAGCGGATCCTGTTATAAGCTGTGTATAGAGGTGTTACACTATAATATGCAATATATAGTAAGTATGAGTCTGAAAGAGTCCAGTGTGAAATTGCAATTATACTAATTATGTATTGTTTTTTTTTATTCACAAAAATCTGATTTACATAACAGGTCATTTTCTGATGATACAGTCCCTTCAAAAGGCTTGTCCACTACTGGACAACCCCAGCTTACCTCAACTAAAATGAGGTACAACTAAAATGATTGTTCAATCCAAGCACAGGCGCTTGCTACACCATTTTTGTGACTTAGCAGATCAGTTCCCCTATCCCCTCCTACCCTACTTTTATTTCATCTACCTTTACTCTCATGTGGGTCCTATAAAGAGAGCGCCTTCAATCAAGAAAACGGACAGAAGTAGGCAAAAAAAAAAATAGGTGGGTAGGTTTACTAAAGTTCAAATATGGCACAGATTAGAAAAAATGTGTCAATACTCACGTGGTCAAAATTGTTGGTACCCTTCATTTAATGTATGTAAGCAATCGGCAATAAAAAAAGAACTTTTTAATTATATTAAAAGATTCAAGGTCCTAATTTTTCACCCATGAATACATAAACCACAGTTATGGACGAATAAGAGCAATTTGGGTGTTTATATCAAGAGTATTTTGAGCTTATCAGATTCTCTCCAAAAGAATTAGTCAGATATTGCTTTGTCTGTAGAACCTTACTGTTGGTTCTTTGGTCTAAAGTATCATATAGTTAGGCAATATATCCGACTATTAATACCTCGTATTGCTATAAAACATCTGGCAGGAGTGGGGTAAAATTTCATGGCCCGTCCTCTGTGTCAGAAGCATGTATGGATGTTACCTTAAAGCAGGGTATGGGTTATGTGAAATTCCACAATAAACTTAGTACAGCCCGAGGTAAGGATCCATAAACGTGCTCAGTGCTCTCCTTCCCTTCTGACGCATTTCCTCTTTAGTGATTCATCTGGGGAAATTTTTGGAGGCTTGTTAAGGGAGCATGGAGCTTATTAATGCCTGTGCATGAACTTCCATGTCACGATGCATCAGGGGCCGCGCTTCCTATAGAGTCCACCACCTGGAAGCGTGGCCCCTGACAGAGAGGACGGGCCATGACATTATACCTCACTCCTGCCAGATGTTTTATAGCAATTGGAGGTATTAATAGTCGGATATATTGCCTAACTATATGATACGTTAGGCCAAAGAACCAACAGTAAGGTTCTACGGACGAAGCAATATCTGACTGTAATTCTTTTGGAGAGAATCTGATAAGCTCAAAATACTCGATAGAAATACCCAAATTGCTCTTATTGGTTCATAACTGTGGTTTATGTATTCACGGGTGAAAAATTAGGACCTTGAGTCTTTTAATATATTTAAGTAAAAGTTATTTTTATTGCCGATTGCTCACATACAATATTTATTTGGTAATACTCTATTTACCCCTCGTTTAATTAAAGAAAAACCAACAATGGTCACAGAAATAACTTAAAAAAAAGTAATTAAAAAAAAACTATGAAAATCAGCAAATAAAAGTAAGACATTGCTTTTCAACCATGCTTCCACAGATTTTTAAAACATAAAACTCATGAAGTAGGCCTGAACAGAAATGATGGTACCCTTAACTTAATATTTTGTTGCACAACCTTTTGAGGCAATCACTACAATCAAACGATTCCTGTAACTGTCAATGAGACTTCTACACCTCTCAACAGGTATTTTGGCCACTCCTCAAGAGCAAACTGCTCCAGTTCTCTCGTATTTGAAGGTTGCCTTTTCCAGACTGCATGTTTCATCTCTTTCCAAAGATGCTCAATAGGATTTAGGTCAGGGCTCATAGAAGGACAATTCCGAATAGTCCAATGTTTTCCTCTTAGACATGCTTGGGTGTTTTAAGTTGTGCGTTTTTGGTAATTGTCCTGTTGCAAGACCCATGAACTGAGACCAAGCTTTCTAACACTGGGCAGCACATTTCTCTCTAGAATCCCTTGATAGTCTTGAGATTTCATTGTACCATGCACAGATTCAAGACACCCTGTGCCAGATGCAGTAAAGCATCTCCAAAATATAACAGAGCCTCCTCCATGTTTCACAGTAGGGACAGTGTTCTTTTTTTGATATACTTCATTTTTCCGTCTGTGAACATACAGCTGATGTGCCTTGCCAAAAAGTTCCACTTTTGTCTCATCTGTCCATAAAACATTCTCCCAGAAGCTTTGTTGTTTAACATGTAGTTTGGCAAATTCCAGTCTGGCTTTTTTATGATTTTTTTTTTTTTTAAACAATGGTGTCCTCCTCGGTCGTCTCCCATAAAGTCCACTTTGGCTCAAACAACGATGGATGGTGCAATCTGACACTGATGTTCTTTGAGCTTGAAGTTCACCTTTAATCTCTTTAGAAGTTTTTCTGGGCTCTTTAGTTACCATTCATATTATCCATCTTTGATTTATCAATTTTCCTCCTGCGGCAACGTCCAGGGAAGTTGGATACAGTCCAACGGATCTTAAATTTCTGAATAATATATGCAACTGTAGTCACAGAAACATCAAGCTGCTTGCAGATAGCCTTATAACCTTTACCTTTAACATGCTTGTCTATAATTTTCTTTCTATTCTTCTGAGACAATTCTTTCCTTCGCTTCCTCTGGTCCATGTTGAGTGTGGACCATGTCACCAAACAGTACAGTGAGTATCTGTAGCCCTATATACAGGCCCACTGACTGATTACAAGATTGTAGACACCTGTGATGCGAATTAGTGGACACACCTTGATTTAGCATGTCCCTTTTGACACATTATTTTCAGGGGTGTCATCATTTCTGTCCAGGCCTGTTTCATGAGTTTTATTTTTTTTTAAATTCTGTGGAAGCATGGTTGAAAAGCAATGTCTGACTTTCATTTGTTCATTTTCATAATTTTTTATTTATTGTTACTTTTGTCAGATTCAAGTTATTTCTATGACCATTGTGGGTTTTTCTGTCATTAAACGAGGCCACTGGCCATTAGCACATACACTGAAAGCGGTGTGTGAACACACTGACTGAAAGCAAGTAGTGTAATGTAATGTATTGACCTGCCACTGCAGGCTTTACTTTCTTTTTCTCCCCTGAGGAACTCTCCTGTTACACGGAGAGGGAAACGCGTTGGGAGGGTTATTGTGTATTTACTGGGGTAGTTATCCTGACTTGGGTGCTGCCCTTGTAAGGGCGGAAGCTATTGCAGGGGCACGACAGGGGTAATGTAACTATACTGTTTATCCCCGGCTTTACGTCATTGGTCTGATGCCCGCCCGCCTTGGTCTATACAGTGGTGTGGATCCCTCAGGAGAAGAACTGGGTGAGATCCTTCCTTTTATTGTACTTCACTTTGCACTTTGATCTATTTTATTATTATATTTATTAAAAGTTATATTTTAAATCCTTGCTATACAATATATCATATTTAGGATTTTGGCTGCATCTCCCTGCCTGTTGGCAGGTCTGCTTATCTCATTAAACGAGGGGTACCAACAATTTTGACCACATGTGTACATGCCTAAAACTGCTGTTAAATCCATTCTCCAATCTGTTACATCATGAACCAGGTTCAGCAGCAGGGCGGGTGCTGACTGTGTTATACAGCCAGCACATGCCTCTAATAGCAGCCTGTGCACATGTGTAACGCAGCTATGATTTTCACTATATAGTGGAATAATGAGTGTTCTAGTCCTAATGTACAAGGTTTAGTAAAGCTGGTGTCACACACAACGACAACGACGTCGCTGCTACGTCACCATTTTCTGTGACGTTGCAGAGATGTCCCGTCGCTGTCGCTGTGTGTGACATCCAGCAACGACCTGGCCCCTGCTGTGAGGTCGCCGGTCGTTGCTGAATGTCCAGCTTCATTTTTTGGTCGTCACTCTCCCGCTGTGACACATACATCGCTGTGTGTGACAGCGAGAGAGCAACGAAATGAAGCAAGCAGGAGCCGGCACTGGCAGCTGCGGTAAGCTGTAACCAGCGTAAACATCGGGTAACCAAGGGAAGACCTTTCCCTGGTTACCCGATATTTACCTTCGTTACCAGCCTCCGCCCTTGCTGTCAGTGCCGGCTCCTGCTCTGTTCACATGTGGCTGCAGTACACATCGGGTAATTAACCCGATGTATACTGTATCAAGGAGAGCAAGGAGCCAGCGCTAAGCAGTGCGCGCGGCTCCCTGCTCTCTGCACTGTGACATGTAGCTACAGCACACATCGGGTTAATTAACCCGATGTATACTGTAGCAAGGAGAGCAAGGAGCCAGCGCTAAGCAGTGCGCGCGGCTCCCTGCTCTCTGCACTGTGACATGTAGCTGCAGCACACATCGGGTTAATTAACCCGATGTATACTGTAGCAAGGAGAGCAAGGAGCCAGCGCTAAGCAGTGTGCGCGGCTCCCTGCTCTCTGCACTGTGACATGTAGCTGCAGCACACATCGGTTAATTAACCCGATGTGTACTGTACCTAGGAGAGCAAGGAGCCAGCGCTAAGCGCGGCTCCCTGCTCTCTGCACATGTAGCACAGCGACGTTATGATCGCTGCTTCTGCTGTGTTTGACAGCTAAGCAGCGATCATAACAGCGACTTACAAGGTCGCTGTTACGTCACCGAAAATGGTGACGTAACAGCGACGTCGTTGTCGCTGTCGCTTAAGGTCCAGTCACACTAAGCAACTTACCAGCGATCCCAACAACGATAGGGATCGCTGGTAAGTTGCTAGGAGGTTGCTGGTGAGCTGTCACACTGCGACGCTCCAGCGATCCCACCAGCAACCTGACCTGGCAGGGATCGCTGGAGCGTGGCTACACGAGTTGCTGGTGAGCTCACCAGCAACCAGTGACCAGCCCCCAGTCTCCTAGTTACAGCACACATCAGGTTAATTAACCCGATGTGTGCTGCAGCTAAATGTGCACAGAGCAGGGAGCAGCGCACACTGAGCGCTGGCTCCTTGCTCTCCTAGTTACAGCACACATCGGGTTAATTGCCTGATGTGTGCTGCAGCTATCTGTGCACAGAGCAGGAGCCGGCAGCACAGGCAGTGAGAGCGGAGGAGGCTGGTATCAAAGGTAAATATCGGGTAACCAAGGACAGGGCTTCTTGGTTACCCGATGTTTACATTAGTTACCAGCCTCAGCAGAAGCTGGCTCCCTGCTCACTGCACATTTAGTTGTTGCTGTCTCGCTGTCACACACAGCGATCTGTGCTTCACAGCAGGACAGCAACAACTAAAAAATGGCCCAGGACATTCAGCAACAACCAACGACCTCACAGCAGGGGCCAGGTTGTTGCTGGATGTCACACACAGCAACATCGCTAGCAACGTCACAAAAGTTGTTCGTTACCAGCGATGTTGCTAGCGATGTTGCTTAGTGTGACGGGGCCTTAAGTGTGAACCCAGCTTTAGAAAAATTCCTAACTGGACTGTTTGTTTTATTCACATGGGGTCTTGGAATTGCATTTCTTTGAAGTTACTTAACACAACTGGTAGCTGGTGAGAACAGCATGAACAAGAGTCATAAAATGCAATTATCCAAGACCCAGGCCTGTCAGCCACATCACAGGATGGGGGAATAAGCACTAAAAGTTTTTAAAATGGTACGATATTGGTCATTTCTTGGAAGTTTGGTGTTATTGAAATCTTGTCCTGATTTCTGCTTCCCGCAGATTCAGGATCTGATTCACGAGATTGCTAGCTTTCTAGTTTATTTCCTTTTATTTTAAAAGATGTGGTTGCAACATTTTACTGTATGTAATGAGCTCTGACTTGTGTTCTTAAAAGGAATAAGTGTTCTACGTTTGACTATGCAAAGAGAACAATGAGAGCAACTGAAAGCTACATGTAAGGCTATGTTCACACAGTACATTTTTGCAGCGGGTTTTTTTTTTTTTTTTTAACCAAAACCTGATCTTGTGGCAGCAGGTCTCCTGGGAGTCATCTGCTGTTTTGGTGCAGTTTTTGTGGTGTTTTTTGTGGCATTTTTTTTTGTGATGTCAAGACCAGCAAGGGTTCAAGAGTACCAGAGTGCTGGGCCAGGCCAGGATTGACCTGGATCCGGCACTCTGGTAGTAAAAAGAAAATAAAAAAAAAAAAGAAAAGTAAAGCAAGCGCACTGTGCTTACCAGTCTCCGGTAGATGCTAGAGTGTATGGGATCCTTCCAGGTATGGCGTCAATCTACAGGCCCCTATCATATGGGGGGCAGGGGGGCAAAGCATGATTGTAGTGGAAGGGAAAAAACACTAACTTAGCTGGTCACGACACCCAGCACAGATTATGGCTACAGGTTGCAGCCCCCAGCTGTGGGCTTTATCTTGGCTGGGTATCAAAATAGGAGGGACCCCATGCTGTTTTTTTAATTATTTAAATAAATGATAAAAAAAAAAGTGTGTGGTCCCCTCAATATTGATACCCAACCAAGATAAAGCCTACAGCTGGGGGCTCATATTCTCAGGCTGGAGAGACCCAGGATTGTTGCATCCATTAGATTCGACAATCCCAGCACTTTACCCGGCTATTCCCATATTGCCCTATTGCGGTGGTAATCGGGCTAATAAGTGGTTAATTGCAGCTCATAGCTGTGACTAAGCCCTAAATTGGTAATGGCAGGCATCTATGAGACATCCCCATCACCACTGAATGCGCGGCTCACTCATTCTCTACACTAGACCCGCAGACCAGGTCTGTGATTGGTTGCAGTCAGATGCTGGGGGCTCATCGGACTGCAACCAATCACAGATGAAAGCAGTGAATATGTAATAAGCGTAGAAGTGGAGGAGGCGTGGGAGCATACAGCCGCGCCGGTGATTCGGTAAATATACCACATCTGCTTCAATCCCCCGATCCCCACCACCATTTAATTGCCGGCCAGATACCCTGGATCAATTCCGGGCCTAACTCGTTTTTTTATTAACCCGGTTAGACCCACTCATCCACGATATCTGCGAGTCCACCTGTCACTAGGGTGAAAAATCGTAGCAAAAGCGCTGAAAAGAACCGACATGTTCATTCTTTTCATAACGCAGCATAACCGGAGGTGGTTCACAAAACAGTCAGGAAAAAATCCAGCCGTGTTTGTGTGTGCATGAGATTTCAGAAATCTCATAGACTTTTTTTGGGACTGTAAAAAGCAGCGTTTTATTAGCATGGATTTGCATAAAACCAAGGCAAATCTGCAGCTAAAAAATGCTGCAAAAACGCCCAGTGTGAACATAGCCTAAGAGTGAAAATTCTTCAACCAAACCTTATTGGTGGTGGTTTTGAGTGATTATTTGTGATTTTGAAATATACATTCAGGAATTGTAATTCTTCATGAGCAAACCCGTGGATATTCGGGTTTTCGAACTTGACTCTGAACTTGACACCGAACAATGAACCCCATACAAGTCAATGGTGAGCCAATTTTGGAGCTGTAAAATGGTTGTAATAAGGGCTAGTGGGCCGCAAATGGAACCTAAATGGGCATAAGAGCAGGACAATTGCCCTGCAAACAAATTTGGATAGGTAAATGACTTAAAGGCCATCTGTCACTATAGCAATTATGGTTACATAGGAAGTAAATGCAGAACCTAAAAAGTTTAACAACACGGTACTAATTGAGGGAGGTGGACTTGCAGCTTAGGAAATTGTATCGTTGTCCTGTTATTCCATGTGCATTGATATTATTCCTTGTTTTAAGCATTTTATTAAGGGGAGAGTGGTGACCAGTTGGGGGGACACAGACGTTTCTCTGACAGAGAGACCAGTATTGAGTTACTGTTAGATAATACCTGTTAATTAGAATAGTTAATAACTGTATGCAATTTACACTTTGTATATTACTGGCTGTGTATTGATATGCCTTTTGAGTTGTTTGTACTGTTTTCTAATTACTCCTCATCACTGCCAACTCACTGTTTTTAAAAACAAATAACTGTTGTGAGTTGTCACTGATTCGCCTTTACTATGCCATTGCATTCTTGGATACTTTTTACAAAGTGGCCATGCTCCCCGCAAGATTTCAGACAGTGGAGAGAAAAGAGTTGTCATAACAGTTGTCCAAGAGCCAAGGACCATCTGTGTAGAGGTAAAGAAAGACCTGAAATCAGCAGGTGCAATTGTTTCAAAGAAAATTGTGGGTGCAATTGGGTGCAATTTCCAGATACCTGAAGGTGCCTCGTTCATTTGTGTGAACAATTATACGCAAGTACAAACTAGATGGGAATGTCCAGCCATCATACCACTCAGGAAGGAGATGGGTTCTGTGTATCAGAGATGAAGGTGCTTTGGTCAGACATGTGCATATCTAACCAAGAACAAAAGCAAAAGACCTTGTGAAGATGCTGGTGGAAGATGGTAAGATTGTGTCATTATCCACAGTGAAACTTGTACTGAACCAACATGGGCTGAAAGGCCACTCTGCCAGAAAGAAGACATTATTCAAAAAGAAACATAAAAAAAACAGATTAATGTTTGAAAATTCACACAGAAACAAAGACCTTATTTTTTGAAGACATGTCTTGTGGTCTGACAAAACTAAAATTGAACTATTTGGCCATAATGACCATTGTTATTTTTGGAGGAAAATGGGAGAAGTTTGAAGCCTAAGAACACCATCGCAGCTGTGAAACATGGGGGTAGTAGTATCATGTTGTGGGGTTGTTTTGCTGCATGAGGGACTGGTGCACTTCACAAAATAGATGGCATCGTGAGGAAAGAAGATTATGTGGCAATACTAAAGCAGCATCTTAAGACATCAGCCAGGAACTTAAAGCTTGGGTGGAAATTGCTCTTCCAAATGGACAAGGACCTGAAGCATACTGCCAAACTGGCTACAAAGTGGCTTAAGGATAACAAAGACAATGTTTTGGAGTGGCCATCACAAAACAGTGATCTCAATCCTATTGAAAATATATGGAAAAAGCTGAAAAGGCAGGTGCGAGCAAGGTGACCTACAAACATGCCTCAGTTACACCAGTTCTGTCAGGAGGAATGGGCCCAATTTCCTACAAACTATTGTAAGAAGCTTGTGGAAGGATATCCAATACATTTGACCCAAGTCATACAGTGTAAGGGCAATGGTACCAAATACTAATGAAATGGATGGAAACTTTTGACTTTGCAGAAAGTATCAAAAATGCCTTAAATATTCTCTCTCATTATTCTAGCATTTGGCAAATATAAATGAATCCTAATTGACCTAATATGGGAAAAGTTTATTTTTTATTTTATGTCAGAAAGTAAGAAAAATATGCAGATGTGTCGTTTTAGATACTACCGTATAATCAATAAGATCTAAGAGGTCATTTGTAAATTGATTTTTCTCACTTCAAAGTGCCTAAACATTATATTTTGGGTTCTCATGTAAAACGTTTACATTATCTTCTCTTGAATGTAGACAACCTAAAGGAGAGAGTTGAACATAGGACATGGTGGCACCATGAACCCGTTGATGTCTGTTATATGACTGATCTGTCCCTGGCTTGAATTCTATTTTTCTGTTACTAAGATGGAGAAATAAAATGGAAATCCAAATGATTATATAAATGTCTTTCGAATTTAATCTAAGAATCTCCAATTGAAGAGTTATATACTTAAATGGAAATGCATTTTCAATTCTTATTAACCAGTATGAGCACATACAAATGTTTATAATAATTTATTGCAGTTTATGTACATTTATTTCACTTTTGTTACAAAGGTATTTTTCAAACACTAGCTGAAATGGTAAGTAATAACAATCTTAACAAAGATGTTGTGGTCTTTCCGTTTCTTTGGTCCAGGAAATCTTTTGGAGAAAATAGGGTGTAACTCTATTGAGCAGCTGGAGACCATTGTGTGGAAATATTCTTATTTTGTAAAACAGAAAACCAGACTAATTGTCTCTTTTTTAACTTTTTTGTAGATGATGCAAAGTAAAACAAGTAGTTTACGTATGGTGATGACATGATGCAGTCAGAAAGCGTCAATGAAATCTATCTACATTTTAAACAATGAATGAAAGAACTTGCCAGCTGCAATAGCCCATTAAACCACCATCATGTCTTAGGGTAAGTTCACACAGTGCGTTTTTCGCGGCGTTTTTGCGCGTTTTTCGGGTGCATTTTTGCTTAGAAACTTGCATGACTTTGCTTCCCCAGCAAAGTCTATGAGTTTTCATTTTTGCTGTCTGCACACAGCGTTTATTTTGGTGCCCACAAAAATGCAGCATGTCAATTATTTTTGCATTTTTCACTGCGTTTTCCACCCATTGAGTTCAATGAGATGTTCAAAAACGCAATGAAAACAGCAGATTGCAAATATAGCTGTGTTTTAGTGTTTTTCTGACTAAAAACGCAGCTATAAACGCAAGGGGTGGGTAGTAAAATGACATGTACAGGAAGAGGATTCCTTCTGTCAGTAAATACAGAAGCGTGAATCCTCCTGGTACTGTCACCACTGCGTCCACCTCCCGTCCTGTGCATGTCAGCTCCCGTGCGGCGCCATGTCTGGGCGGGAGGTGGAGGCAGCTGCGAAAACAAAAGTGCACATTAGAAAAAAAAAATGTCATACTCCCCTGTCTGCAGACTCCCGGTGCCATGTCCGCTCCCAGCTCCTCTCCTGGTACCGCCGTTCCGGCTGTGTGCAGACAGCCGGGACACCTCCGATAGTTGCAGGACCTGGCGCTGATCACCTGATGCGGTCACCTGACGCATCAGCTGATCGTAAGTCTCGCGGTGACGCCGGCGCCCGTCCGGCTTAACCTGTCAGCGGATGCCGTCAGAAGACTTCATCCCTGATTACCGGCACCTCCTGCAGCGATCGGACAGGATCAGACTCCGCTCCAGGAGCTGCCGGTAATCAGCACATAAGTGAGTATTTTGTTTTTTGCACTGATGTATCAGCTGATTGTATAAAAGCCGTTTATACAATCAGCTGCTGTGTAATGTGATTCACATCCTAGAACCTGACACATCATCTGATCGCTTTGCCTTCCAGCAAACCGATCAGATGATATTGGATCTGGATTGTACGGCGCGGGACCCTTGACCCAGGATTACTGCGGAGGGGCGTTCTTTATTTCAATAAAGATGGAGTCACTAATTGTGTTGTGTTTTATTTCTAATAAAAATATATTTTTCTGTGTGTTGTGTTTTTTTTTTTATCTTTACTAGAAATTCATGGTGGCCATGTCTAATATTGGCGTGGCACCATGAATTTCGGGCTTAGGGCCAGCTGATAATATACAGCTAGCCCTAACCCCATTATTACCCAGCGAGCCACCCGTCACCAGGGCAGCTGGAAGAGTTGGATACAGCGCCAGAAGATGGTGCTTCTATGAAAGCGTCATTTCCTGGGGTGGCTGCAGACTGCAATTCGCAGCGGGGGTGCCCAGAAAGCATGGGCACCCTGTACTGTGGATTCCAATCCCCAGCTGCCTAGTTGTAACTGGCTGGACTCAAAAATTGGGCGAAGCCCACGTCATTTTTTTAAATTATTTCATGAAATTCATGAAATTTAAAAAAAAAAAAAGTTCTTCCCTATATTTTTGATTCCCAGCTGGGTACAAATAGGCAGCTGGGGGTTGGGGGCAGCCGTACCTGCCTGCTGTACCTGGCTAGCATACAAAAATATGGCGAAGCCCACGTCATTTTTTTTGTTTGGGGGGAGCAAAGAAATCCTGCATACAGTCCTGAAAGGAGGATGCTGAGCCTTGTAGTTCGACAGCTGCTGTCTGCTCTCCTGCATACACTATTGGATGGAGGACGCTGAGCCTTGTAGTTCTGCAACTGCTGTCTGCTCTCCTGCATCCACTAGTGGATGGAGTATGCTGAGCCTTGTAGGTCTGCTCCCCCTGACTCTCCCTCCAGCATACAGTACTGGATGGAGCATGCTGAGCCTTGTAGTTCTGCAGCTGTCTGCTCTCCTGCATACACTAGTGGAGAATGAAGAACATATGGAAGAAGGAAATGACATCAGACCTTTTTTTTTTCCAGCAATCTTTAATGGCAATGTTCACTGATAAGAAAAACGCAGCAAAAAATGCACCAAAACACGGTAAAAACGCATGCGTTTTTCATGCGTATTTTAAAGACTCTGCATTTCTGTGCGTTTTTAGCGCTAAAAAACGCACAAAAACGCAGTGTCAAAAAAACGCAGTGTGTGCACATAGCCTTATATCTACTTTCTAACAAGCCCTTTTTGTGGCTTATTGTTTGCTAAATCACCATAAAATGAATTTTAAAACTGCACTTGCGATACGTAATTAGCGAGTTACTTGTCATGGGGACATCAATTTTCATAGACTAATCATCCCACTAATCATGTTATCACAGCCCTGTTGGTGTGAAGGACATTTGGAAGAGTGATGCCACTGCCACCTCTTTGTAAATCTTACACTGGTTCTCTGGCAATGTGTAGTGAAGCCGGGTATATGGTTCTCGGCTTTACCTGTGCACCACTTATATCCAGGGAGGCAGCAGTGATGCCTGCTTCAGCCAGCCACGGAGAAGCTGCAGATAGTCGCGGGCAAAAAATGTATAAACCATCGATGAAATACACAACTAACTAGTGGGTTGTGTATTTCATAAGTGGTGCGTGGGGACTATGGGCCTTGTGTTTCATTGGTGATATATGGGGGCTGTAAGACCTCTTCGACTGGCCAAGTGCTGCATCACTGCTGACTCCACGGATGAAGTGCACGGATGAAGTTCGGTGGCGTAAATCCAGCTTCACTTTGCATTGCTTTATTGTTTCATGAATCATTTGGATCCTGATGTCCAGCTTTCTATCAGGATCAAACTGGTTCACATATTTCTTAAAATATTGTATTGGGTCATACGGAGACAAAATATAATAGGAAGTATATATGTGGCACCCCAGTTGTCATGGGAGCCACAGTGGCATTGTTCTCCTCACCGGAGGGCAATGCTATGCTGGGAAGCAGTGGGGAGACCTCTATGCCAAGTACAACCCCACACACAACACTTCCTAATCCCGGCCAGGAGGGGGAACTCAAGTCCTCTTTGGGGCGAGCTTGCCTGTGCATTCTGGGCTTGGGAGGGGTTAGAGAGAGAGAGGAACAGGAAGAGAAAACTCAGAACTCTAGTAGCAATGAAAGAGAATGGTCGCTGTTAGAGAAATGACTCAAGCTTTCCAGGACTGAGCGCTGAATCAGGACACCGGGGTCCTTGACTGTTTGGTACGAACGTCCCAGCAGTAAACCCAGATGGCAGGAGGTTCCACACTGCCTGGCCCAACAGACTCCCAAGGCACAGTACAATAACATAATAAAGCCCAGGGCTGCAGAAATACCGGCGGGCCCTACATCCGGCTCGCACTGCCCACCATAAGGGATGTGGTGCTGCTCCAGGCCACAGCAGCCCACAGTCACAGAACACTTAGGAAGGCCTCCAATGTACCTGGCAGAGAAGGGATTTCTCACTGCTTCCTGGCTGACCAGACCACTGTAATCTGGGACTATAACAACTGACCAGTAAAAGTTAAAGGAAACTACCAGCCTGTGTCATCCAGTTACTGTTGCTGTCCTTACCCCCGCTCCCAAGTGTACAACACCACAGACTACCACCCTATCACAATACTTGGGACCCGCTCCACCTGTGGGGAGCTAAACCATTCCAGCTGCGACACCATCAGCCTCGGAGGACATCACCCGCAGTGGCGGCTAAGCCCTGGTCGCATACCACAGGTGGCATCATGAGACAAACTATCTCCATTCATCTCCGCTTTTATTGTATGCCTCAGGGCAACAAAGCGGAGTGGGAACAGCAGAGCTCTGTCACTGAAGTGGCCACTGCCTAGAACTGCAGCTCCGCTCCTCTTGGTCTACTGTACCCTATACCCTATATATTTTCATGGCAATTAAGGAGGTGACAAATTAAAGCTCTGGAGTTAATTACAACTGCTGAATTTGTATTTGTTCGGCTATGTGCACACGCTGCTTTTTACTGTGTTTTTTTCATCCGTTTTTTTTCTTGAAGATTTGAATGAATACTGCAAGGAAAAACGCATGCCAGCAAAGTCTATGGGAATCCTGACTTGCTGTGCACAGGATGCTTCTTTTTTTTCCTTGCAGTTTTTGTTGCAGAAAAAAGAAGCAGCATGTCAATTGTTTCTGCGCTTCTATAATCCACTGCAATGCTTTATTACTCACTGGATAATATCTGTACAGTTCGCCATCATGCGTACAGCAAGTCTGTGAGGCGATCTGTAGCTCAATAACCCAGGGTCATCATGGTGACGACCTAGGGTTGCCCATGCAGCCATCGGGTCCCTGTGATGGCATTACAGGGAGCCGATCATCAGAGAGAGGTAAGTGATTCCTCTCCCTGCCTCCTTGATCGCATCACAGGTGCGGAGAAGAGGGAGGGAGCACTTTCTCCCCATTTCCTCCGCTGCCTTTCTCTGCGTATATCGCACTGCACTCGAATTATATGCGAGTGCGTTGCAATGTTTCACACGCTCCCATAGACTTGTATGGGGGTGAATGAGCCAAGAATCGCTGCCAAACGCAGCATGCTGCGATTCATTCCGCATTCCACTATGCATGAGAAATCAATCGCAGATGGAAGCTGCCCCATAGTTTTGCACTGGTGCAAGTGCAATCTGATGTTTTATCGGATTGTATTTGTCCGTGCAAAATGCAAGTGGAACCAAAACCCTAAAGTCTACAATCAAGACATGCCTTATTTGTTTAGGCACTCAAGGACATAGCTATACAAACACACAAGGCAAAAAAAAAGTGTTCAATGCAGTTACCAAATTCTGATACTACAACATTTTTTATACATCGCCAAATTAAAGTCTTAAAGTCCCTCATTCTCAGATACAAATGACCACTACAAGAATGGATCTTCACCAATACACACTCACGACCTAGTGATCATAACATAAAATAATTGTCAACAACAAAATTCCTTTGGCCATATATTGAAGGCTGTTGGTGTTGGCCAAAGGCTTTGTTACTAGACTACTCCAGATACAATTATGAGCACAACTTTATTGAATATATAAAAGGTATTTATTCTACCCGGGGTAGAGACATTCTTGTGGTATAAAGGTAAAATTATATTCTTTATAACTAACATCATAAGATATCTAACATCCATAGAATGCCCAAACAAATCATCCTCATAAATAGTGTCATAAAATGTCCAGATTAATGAGACGTACATGAATTAGATAAATAATATTTGCATTACTCAAATAAATAGTGCAGAATGGTTATACAACTAAACTAATGAGAAGCATTATGTTAATTCCTATTGTTTTAATTTTAAATGTATTTTTGTGAAAAAACAGTAGTAGGTCCAATCAGGTCCAACTTTCTCTTGCCCCATTTACCCTACCATAGATGTCTGCAGGGAAGTAAGGGACAGTTCAGGAGACTGCAGGAACCCCCGTAAGGACTCATAACTAGGGGAAGCACACATTACTGAATTCAGCTAGTACTCTAAAACTGATGTGTTTCAGGAGGTGAAACATATGATGCATCAAATATGAATTCATCATTCAGTGATCTACTTAAAACAATGTGGATTCAGTGCATCTACAACATTTACCTATTGTCAAATGCAAATTGAGCATTTGGTTTTCCCTGATGAAGCTGCTGTAGCAGCAAAACACGTGGGGTCTGCATCCACCTTACTTGCTCTAGTCATTAAACTTAATACACTGGGTCAGTTTACATGCATTTTTATTTATCATTTATTGTTCTTATTAACCTTTGTAGGTGGATGTTATTTTTTTTCAGGCAATTTTTGCATTATTTTTGTGCTTTTAGGTGTTTTTAATATCTGTATTATCACTAAATAAAGCTTTTGCTAATTAGTGGTGTGTGTTACAGAGTGTCCATCCCCCGCCTGTGCTCATGTTGTAATAGTCTGTCTCTCCTTGAGTGTCCTGTATGTACTACTGGTGGGGGATTGTTTGTTCTTCTCAGCATGGGACTTCTCCAATCCACAACTTGGTAAACAGAACAGAGCCAGGAGTCTAAAGTTCATTCATGTATCAAGTGTCCAGGTGGAGTTGGACTCTTCTGCCCACCTAAGGGGCTGATCCCAGGAGGAGAGAACAATTAGACCCATGTTAGGTCAGTTAGTTGGATCTCGGCTGGAGAAGGACTAGGATCTATAGCTGAGGCTGGATCCTAGAGCCTGTGTATGGACTGTTACAGATTGGAGATTAGTGGCCACGTGGGATTGTGTTTTGTTGTTCACCCTGTTGGACTCAAGGAACTCATATAAGGACCATTGCCATATTTTCCCTGGCATCGGAATACCGGGCGGTGCCCCTGGATCTTTTATTTTGTTGTGGACTCCTTGCAGACTTTTAGGATCTATATTTATGTTTGGTCATTTATCTTTATGGTTCCAATACAGCCCTTTGGATTGTTCCTTGGCCTGGTGTCCCTTACTGCTCTGCCGCACACCCCGTCACAGTGTGCTCATTCATACCTTAAATCCTCTTTTCCGCTCTACTTTGTTTAACATTGAGCCCCGCTATTTCCCATATTGTTCTTGCTGTGCATGTCCAAATTTGTTTTCCAGTCGGTGATTCTTTACTGTAAGAGATCAATTCAGCAACTCCTGATGTAGGAGAATAGACCTCTTCAAATTTAGAGAATATAGCATCAGAGGTTAAAATTTAACTTTTAATCTAGTATTAAAATCCTTTTAGACTATAACATTAACCCAAAGTTCTCTGGATTGCTGTCGTTAAACAGCCCTCACAGCCCCAGAGAACCTATGACATAACAAACCAATCAAAAAAACACAACAAACACAAAACAAAATTGAGTATGATGGTTAACACTCCAAAAAGGACAGTGGTCCAATATGAGTATATAAAAAATCATCAAAAACAACTCAATATAATAAACATATAGTGCACGGTAATCCTCAAAGAGGAATTTACCAATTCAAAATTTATAGAATGAGTTAGGATTGGTCTCACCCATTCTTGCAGCTTGGGGTGCAGAAGGCTTCCTCTATATGGGTCCACACAGCGTCAGCTGGCCCTATACTGACCCTAGAAGACCTTCATAATGTCTAACACCCCAAAGCTTCTGCTCTTACAAGAACAGACCACATCTAGTCCTCTCTTGTGCCCCTACAATATTCCTGGCCCTCGTCCCAGCTGCAAGAATGGGTGAGACCAATCCTAACTCATTCTATAAATTTTGAATTGGTAAATTCCTCTTTGAGGATTACCGTGCACTATATGTTTATTATATTGAGTTGTTTTTGATGATTTTTTATATACTCATATTGGACCACTGTCCTTTTTGGAGTGTTAACCATCATACTCAATTTTGTTTTGTGTTTGTTGTGTTTTTTTGATTGGTTTGTTATGTCATAGGTTCTCTGGGGCTGTGAGAGCTGTTTAACGACAGCAATCCAGAGAACTTTGGGTTAATGTTATAGTCTAAAAGGATTTTAATACTAGATTAAAAGTTAAATTTTAACCTCTGATGCTATATTCTGTTTACTGTAAGAGAAGTGAGATTATAGGGTTTTCTGCTACAGCTTTTGCTGTAAAATGAATACTGTGAAAAAGCCCCGTCAAAGAACAATATATGGGCCCTTTGTTGCCCAAGAGGTCATCAAAATGCACAATTCCACCTGGTTTGGAGGGGTGGTAATGAGCCTCCCAACCTTTTTGGGCCCCTGTGCGGCCGCACAGGTTACACCAATGATGTGTCCACCTCTGAAAATGGTCTTCAAGAAGTGGCTTAAATTTGGCCAACAGTGACATTAGCTAGGTGATGTGTTGATTCACAACAAAAGTTCAATGATGGCTTGGATGTCTTTCTTGAAAAATATAAGATTGTGGGAATTAGATTTCTGCTTTAGAACATTGATTCAAGAACGAATCTTATTACAATGTGTGGGAAGGAATTGTAATCAGATTAGAGAAGGATTTTTTCCCCTAATCTGGGGAAATAAGCATCTGTCTGAGGTGTTTGGGCGGCTTTGCACACTACGACATCGCAGGTCAAATCGAAAGTGACGCACATTCGGCGTCACTTGCGATGTCGTAGTGTGTAAATCCTAGATGATACGATGAACGAGCGCAAAAGCGTCGTTATCGTATCATCGCTGCAGCCTCCGACATTTCCATAATGCCGGTGCAGCGACAGGTGCGATGTTGTTCCTCGCTCCTGCGGCAGCACACATCGCTGTGTATGAAGCCGCAGGAGCGAGGAACATCAGCTTACCTGCCGCCGGCTGCAATGAGAAGGACGGAGGTGGGCGGGATGTTTACATCCTGCTCATCTCCGCCCCTCCACTTCAATTGGCCGCCTGCCGTGTGACGTCACTGTGACGCCGCACGACCCGCCCCCTTAGGAAGGAGGCGGGTCGCCGGCCAGAGGGACCTCGCACGGCAGGTAAGTGCGTGTGAAACTGCCGTAGCGATAATAATCGCTACGGCAGCTTTCACTAGATATTGCACGTGCGACGGGGGCGGGACTATCGCTGCAGCATCGGTAACACATTGTTACCGATGTCGCAGCGTGCAAAGCCCGCCTTTGCCTTCTTCTGGATCAATAAGTTGCATTATTGGTTGAATTTAATGGACATGCTTCTTTCAACCTTATCAATTATGACACTATAATATCTCTGATTGTGTCCCCCTCAGGTTTCCCATGCCAGGCATTTGCTGTCCGCACAATGTATGCTGTTATACTCAGCAGTATGTTAATAATTACACTGGCGTGAAGTAACTCAAGCCACCAACTTTTCCTTGTACAATAAGACGTTATTCAGCTAATAAACATCTCTATAGCCAAAAATGACAAAACACACCACCTTGTCGTTTCTGTCCCAGTAAGGCCGCGTTCACATCAGGCCGCGGTATTTTGCAGCAAAACGAGATCCGTCATAAATGTGTTTCAGTTCCGTTCATTTACAATTTATAAATGAATGGAACTGAAACACAGTTATGTCGGATTCGGTTTTGCGGCAAAATACCGCTGATGTGAGCGCGGCCATACAAGATAATTTGCACAAAATATGTGCAAAATCTAAATTTCCTATTTCCAGTTTTCAATATCCAAATTTGTGTTACTATGTGGATTTCCATTCAGATTTTAGTGTAGATCTCACCAAGTCAGTAGATGAGTGTGCTTAAATCTTAACATCTCAGATAGTTTCCATTTCTTATTCCGTTTTCCATTCAATAATATATACTATTGTCTGTTGTCGATTTAGAGAGAATTTGGGCTACCCTTGCTGACTATTTAGGAGCCAGTGGTGTAATTGAAGTGAAGTCCTATGGGCACAATAGTGAACTTTAACCTTTTATTTTACTGTATCCCTGCCCCAGGTGTGCCATACACTCATCTAACTGGCTCAACCTACATTATTAAAAAAAAGCTGCTAAATCCTTTGTTGACATGTCCAGTGCTTTACTTGTTCCAGTGAAGCAAAAATGGGCAACCATTTAAAACAATACAGTATGGACAATTTAATTGCCTTTTGCGCAAGGATCCCAAAGAAATTGTGAAAGCCTTCCTCCTTCATACACACAGAGGATAATTCCTTAAGTTTTGCATTGTATATGACAGTCTTAGGCCGGCGTCACACGCTACGATATATCGGGCGATATGTCGTCGGGGTCACGGATATCCGGCATCATTAGAGATATCGTAGCATGTGACTGCTACGAATGACTGTGAACGAGCAAAAATACTCACCTTATTGTTGCTCGTTGACACGATGTTCATTTTCAAAATGTCGGTCCTCCTTCTGTGCTCCGGTTGTTCATCATTCCCGAGGCAGCACACATCGCTCCGTGTGACACTCCGGGAACGATGAACACAGCTTACCTGCGTCCCGCCGTCAATGCGGAAGGAAGAAGGTGGGCGGGATGTTACGTCCTGCTCATTTTCGCCCCTCCGCTTCTATTGGCCGGCCGCTGTGTGATGTCGCTGTGACGCCGAACATCCCTCCCCCTTTAGGAAGAGGATGTTCGCCGCCCAGAGCGACGTCGTCCGGGAGGTAAGCACATGGGACGGGGGTTTAACGACTTTGTGCACCACGGGCAATTAATTGTCCGTGACGCACAAACGATGGGGGCGGCTTTGTACGTCAGTGTTACTGACATATTCATATACAGGCTAACATGTAAATTCAACAGCTCATCAGGAATTAATAATTATAATTTGGTCATATAAAGCATAAGGCTGGCCATAGATGAGATAACTGAAGGGCACAGATCCTGAACATATCCCAACACCATTGAATTCAATGGGAGGTAAAACCTATGTGTTAGTAAGGGCTAGGGGGGGCTGCGTAAGAAAAAGTAAGGAATAAAGCAGGACAGTTATACTTATCGACCTTTCCCACAGCAGTAACACTACTTCTGGCTCCACTCATTAACACTAGAACTACTGAGGTAGTCATTTTGACTACTTTGCACTATGTATTTCTATATACGTGTCACGAGTCCAGTAGTTCTAGTGTTTAAGCTCATTTATATTCACTGCTTCCCCCACCCACAGTCAGTCTGTGATTGGTTGCAGTCAGACCATGCCCCCACCCTGTGTGACAGCATGTGTAATTGTTTGGAATTACACACTGTCTGCATCCTTATAGTGGTGTAAAAACAAATAAATAAAAAAAGTCATAGGGTTCTCCATATTGTGATACCCACCACAGATAAAGGATATGGCTGCAGCCCCCAGCCGTGTACTTATCTTGGCTGTGTATCAAAATATGATAGACTTCATGCAGCTTCTTTTAATTATTTAACCCTAAAATGCGCAACCATAGAAATCTACACTTTCACATACCTGGGGCCTTTTAGGCCTGTGTGCAAATAACATTGAGTAACTGAAATAGAAATATTTTTCAAAGTTTATTTGAGATGTGAATATTTCAAAACATTATAATTATGTGCATAAAACAAAAAAAAGTAATTACACCAGCTTAAAATGCCCAATATATGCATTCAATATAATTCTTTAAATATATATCTATATATATGTATATCTATCTATATGTATATCTATCTAATATATATATATATATATATATATATATAAAACGATTTGTTTTGTCTAAAAGTTTTTTATATAAAAGCTATAGTAAACATGGTGCAGGAATATTTCTTTTCAAAAACTTTCCTTTTCAACATTACTGATTACCGCAACAATTTTCACATTTTTTCGGAAGAATGTTCCTTGCAGATATTTTGTCCACAAGTAGTACAGAAACGCTCAGATTTCCTTTCCTTCTTTGCTGGAAAAATATAACAGCGCTTTCTTTTTTTTTTTCCTCTTGGCTCTGGATGTTCCTGAAAATGTATACCACATCGGATTATAGCTTCCGTAATTTGCCTTGGCAAGAATTTCATGTTGCTTCGCTCTATCATGCTAGGCATCAAAAGTTCAAAGACAAAGTAAGACCAGATAAAGTCTTCCCCAGCAACAGTACAGACAAAAAGACTGAGGATCACATGTAAACCAAGTACAGGCCTAAAAGGCCCCAAGTATGTGAATATGGGTAGTCCCAAAAAAGAGTTGTTTTACTGACATGCCTATAACATAAAAATATATGAACAGCTGTAAATTACTAACAACTATATACCTGAGGACTACCTAGAGTTTCAAAATTCTAACTAAAGTAATCTTGCAGAAAATAGAGAACAAGTAACCTAGCAGGCCTGCGAGGCCCCAGGTATGCGTCCTAGGGTTAAATAAATAAGTTTCACAAAACAGACATGCAGTCCCCCCAATACTCTCAGCCTAGGGAGGCCAATGGTTATTTGCCCCTTCCCCCACTGTAGCTGCTCAGAATTGTCACAACCATGAGCTGTGCCAAAACTGCCGCTTTACCTTGCTCATCCTGATTGCCTTGGTGCAGTAGCAATCAAGGTAACAGAGGTTAATGACAGCAGTGATTTGTCAACTAATGTCATCTACCATCAAGCCCTAGATTAGTGATGAGGAGGGGTCTATGAGACCCTGTAAGTAATAAGTTAAAAAAAAACAAACAAACATTGAAAGAATAGTTTAATTGAAACGAAATCCAAAAAAACAACCCTCTTTCTCCAGTTTATTAATTCACCAAACACCCAGGTCTGACGTAATCTACACGAGGTCCCATGACAATCCTGGCTCTGCTACGTACAGAAGTCGCAACGCGCGGGTACAGTACAGAACATGACCGCATACTGTGACTTCAGGCAGACAATGACTGATCCGCAGCTGTAAGTGGTGACTTCATTAAGTTTATCTGCGGTCACAGCTGGAGGTTCCCACAGTGCCACACTTGTGACCGCAGGTAAACTGACCTCAAGTGAACTGATTGAACTCAGTGACCTCACCTCAGATGAACAACAAAATAGAAGTGGTCCCGCACCACCGCGTATCACTCTGCGGTAACGCACGTGTGCTTGTGGAGGGCTGTAAATTACCGTGTCCTGAGTAGGGGTGCTCGTCCAAAGAAAAAGTCCAAGTACAGATGAACTGGGGAGAAGAATGAAGGACTGCACTCCGTCCACTGTGCAGGAAAACGATTTATTTAGCGGTGCAGGGTAAAAAGCCGGAGACGCCCTGTGCACTGGCTCCCAGGTAAAGGACGACGGACGTTTCGCCTAATCAGGCTTCCACGGGTCCAACATCACCTCAGATGAACTGAGTTTCCTCACAGCAGCATCTCCTGGTGGAAAACCTTGGTTTTTCTTGCCAAGAGATGCTGCTTTGGTGGTGGAATTTATACATCAAATTCCTGAACCAATACTGCATCTCCTGGCAAAAATATACATCAAAACAAGATGTGGGGGTTTTTTTGCCAGGAGGTGCAGAAAGTTGATGTATAAATTTCAGCACCAAATTTGCATCTCTTGGCAAAAAATGTACACAAAAACTGTTTTGAGGCCATTTCGGTGTGGTTTTCTGCCAGGAGATGCAAATTTAGTGCACAAATCTGGTGGAGACATTTCAACACCAAATTTGCATCTTCTGACAATAAACGCAGTTTAGGTGTGGTTTTCTACCTGGAGATGCAGATTTGGTGCAGAAATGTATCAATACCGCATTAAACCGCATTTTGATGAGTTTTTATTTTAACAGAAGATGCAGATTTTAGTGCAGGAATTTGGTGTATAAATTCCAGCGCCAAATCTGCCTCTCTTGTGTTTTATTTCTTTTTACTTACAGGATTAGTCATAGGGGGACTCATAGACCCTTCCCCACCAATAATCTAGAGCTTGATAGCTGCTGTCATTTCTTGACAAATCACAGTTGTCATTAACTCCTTATATTACCTTGATTGCTACCACTCCAGGGCAATCAAGATGAGCAGGGTAAAGCCCCGGAATTGTCGCATCTAATTGATGAGAGGGTTCTGGGCGGTTGTGGGCTGCTATTTTTAGGCTGGGGGAAGGGGCAAATAACCATGGGCCTCACCAGCCTGAGAAAACCAGCCCCCAACTGTCAGCTTTATCTTGGCTGAGTATCAATTTTGTGGGGGACTGCATGACATTTTTTCAAATTTTAATTTATTTAAAAAAAAGTCTCATGGAGTCCCTCGTATTTTGACACACAGTCAAGATAAGCACACAACTGGAGGCTGCAGACTTTAGCTGTATGCTTTATCTGCACTGGGTATCACAATATGGGGGATACTACCCTAATTGTTTTATTTATTTATTTTTACACTCCATTAGGGGACCTAGAGAGCCTCTATGAGGGCAACTAATCAGAGATGCTGGCAGTCTGATTGCAGCCAGTAACAGACACTGTCACAGACAGTGGGCAGGAGAAGCAGTGACTTTGTTTGAGATGTAATTATCAGACCCAGCCCAGAAGCAGTGTGACAGCCAATTGCGCGGAGGCTTGTAAGTAATCCCCTCGACAAACACCACCCTGCCCTCCCCCGCTCATCATACAGCATCAATCCCCTAGCCAAAGTCATAATAGCGTAGGAGAAAACAAGTTACTGTTACTGAACAAAACGGAACATTACCAATTTTTGAGAAAAGTGCTAGTGCCTTCCAAACACAAATCTGAATAGGCAACGCTGGGGCTGAATTTTAAATTTGCGAACCTTTTTTGAACAAGTTCTCTCATCTCTACTCCCAACTGTCCGATACACATGAGTGCTCATCTCAAGCAAGTACTCATGTATTTTAAACTGGGAGATGGTAGAAAGCTGCTGCCAGACTCCTGTGGCGACAGCTTATTTCTCCTGAAAACAAAAGAATTCGGCACTAGAATTCCAATGGACCGATCCTTCTCTACCTGACATAATCTGTCCAGGCCAAGATGAGTTTACGTTTTTTCTCTCTTTACATTTATTTTGGTGTCTTTCTGCCCCCCTGTGCATTTTTCTTCACAGATGTGAACGGGTGTTTCTGCTTATCGACTACATAACTACATTTCCCAACAGCAGATAAGACAGAACTTCTGTGATAGAGGAAAAAGAACAAATGCCCACCGAGAAATTCTGTGGTATATGCCCATTTGAAGTACAAATTTGCTTCTTTATTATACCGTGCACAACTTTGAAACAGAGGGGATAGGAAAAAAAGAAAAACTGTTATAAAATCAGTAGAGCTGCGGCAATTAGAGGGTGTACTTAGTTTAAATAGAAACTTTTAGTGAAAGATCCTCTTTAAGTGAAAAATGATTGTAAACATCTATATATATAATTGCCTTATTCTGTCTGTCTGTCTGTCTGTCATGCTCCAAAATTGTGTCCTTCCGGTGACATTGTGTCCTTACGGTGACACAAAGCTGATTGGCCGCTGGGCTCGCCATGGCCCCGCCCCCCCACACGGATTGGCCGCTCGCCCAGGCTGCGCCCCCACACGGATTGGCCAGCCGCTCGCCCAGGCTCCGCCCCCCCCACAGATTGGCCTCTCGCCCCGGCACCCTGCAGGCATTGGCAACTCTGCCACGCCCCGCCCCCCTCACGCAATGCACGCTAGCTCTGCCCCCCCGCGCATTCCCCGAACTGACACGGTCACGGCTCCCAGGTGAGTACTGTACTCCCACCCCCCCACCCCCACCAACGGGAGCCCACATCAGCGTACGCCGCCAACCCAGCCGACACTTACCCTCGCATTGCTGGCCTTGCCGCCGTATGCTGGTGTGGGCTCCCGTGCGAGCGGGGGACGGGATACGTTGGTAACCATGCTAGCATAGTTACCAGCACATCAAGGTCCTGCAGCGGCGGAAGATCCACACGCACACACATAACAGCACACACACACACATACACACACATCAGATCACACTCACTCTCACAAACACCTCACACACACCTCACACACACATCGCATCCACACACTCACAGCATCCGGCGATATCGCTTGCTTCTCGGCCTCGATACTGTGCTGTTGTGACCTTCCAGGACCTGCCGGAGGATCACATGGCCAGAAGCATGTGGTATCTCCGGATGTTGCGAGTATGAGCACGTATGTGCAATATCGTCAATGAGTGTGTGCGTGAGTGTATGCGATCGGGTGTGTGTGAGTGTATGCGATCGGGTGTGTGTCGGTGTGTGTGAGTGTATGCGATCGGATCTGTGAGTGTCGGCAGAGGAGCATGGCGTGCTGGAGGAGGCTTAGAGGAGAGAGGCTGATCCTGGGGAAGGCTGGGATGGGGAGGCTGATGCTGGGGACAGAGAGGCTGATGCTGGGATGAGAGAGGCTGATGCTGGGATGAGAGAGGCTGATGCTGCGGACAGAGAGGCTGATGCTGCGGAAAGAGAGGCTGATGCTGGGGACAGAGAGGCTGATGCTGGGGACAGAGAGGCTGATGCTGGGGACAGAGAGGCTGATGCTGGGGACAGAGAGGCTGATGCTGGGGACAGAGAGGCTGATGCTGGGATGAGAGAGGCTGATCCTGGGGAAGGCTGGGATGGAGAGGCTGATGCTGGGGACAGAGAGGCTGATGCTGGGGACAGAGAGGCTGATGCTGGGGACAGAGGCTGATGCTGGGGACAGAGAGGCTGATGCTGGGGACAGAGAGGCTGATGCTGGGGACAGAGAGGCTGATACTGGGGACAGAGAGGCTGATGCTGGGGACAGAGAGGATGATGCTGGGGACAGAGAGGCTGATGCTGAGGACAGAGAGGCTGATGCTGGGGACAGAGAGGCTGATGCTGGGGACAGAGAGGCTGATGCTGGGGACAGAGAGGCAGATGCTGGGGACAGAGAGGCTGATGCTGGGGACAGAGAGGCTGATGCTGGGGACAGAGAGGCTGATGCTAGGGACAGAGAGGCTGATGCTGGGGACAGAGAGGCTGATGCTGGGGACAGAGAGGCTGATGCTGGGGACAGAGAGGCTGATGCTGCGGGGAGAGAGGCTGATTCTGCGTGGAGAGAGGCTGATGCTGGGAGGAGAGAGGCTGATGCTGCGGGCAGAGAGGCTGATGCTGCGGGTAGAGAGGCTGATGCTGGCGCAGCATGGCGGATGGAGCACGTTTGGGAGTGCGCAGCATGGCGGATGGAGCACGTTTGGGAGTGCGCAGCATGGCGGATGGAGCACGTTTGGGAGTGCGCAGCATGGCGGATGGAGCACGTTTGGGAGTGCGCAGCATGGCGGATGGAGCATGTTTGGGAGTGCGCAGCATGGCGGATGGAGCACGTTTGGGAGTGCGCAGCATGGCGGATGGAGCACGTTTGGGAGTGCGCAGCATGGCGGATGGAGCACGTTTGGGAGTGCGCAGCATGGCGGATGGAGCACGTTTGGGAGTGCGCAGCATGGCGGATGGAGCACGTTTGGGAGTGCGCAGCATGGCGGATGGACCACGTTTGGGAGTGCGCAGGATGGGAGATGGAGCACGATGGGGGGTGCGCAGCATAGGGGATGGAGCACGTTTGGGAGTGCGTAGCATGGCGGATGGAGCACGTTTGGGAGTGCGCAGCATGGGGGATGCAGCACGATGGGGAGTGCGGAGTATGGCGGATGGAGCACGTTTGGGAGTGCGCAGCATGGCGGATGGACCACGTTTGGGAGTGCGCAGCATGGCGGATGCAGCACGTTTGGGAGTGCGCAGCATGGGAGATGGAGCACGATGGGGGGTGCGCAGCATAGGGGATGGAGCACGATGGGGAGTGCGCTGCATGGGGTATGGAGCACAATGGGGAGTGCGGAGTATGGCGGATGGAGCACGTTTGGGAGTGCGCAGCATGGCGGATGGAGCACGTTTGGGAGTGCGCAGCATGGCGGATGGAGCACATTTGGGAGTGCGCAGCATGGGAGATGGAGCACGATGGGGAGTGCGCAGCATGGCGGATGGAGCACGTTCGGGAGTGCGCAGCATGGGGGATGGAGCACGATGGGGAGTGCGCTGCATGGCGGATGGAGCACGATCGGGAGTGCGGAGTATGGCGCATGGAGCATGTTTGGGAGTGCGCAGCATGGCGGATGGAGCACGTTTGGGAGTGCGCAGCATGGCGGATGGAGCACGTTTGGGAGTGCGCAGCATGGGGGATGGAGCACGATGGGGAGTGCGCAGCATGGCGGATGGAGCACGTTTGGGAGTGCGCTGCATGGGGGATGGAGCACGATGGGGAGTGCGGAGTATGGCGGATGGAGCACGTTTGGGAGTGCGCAGCATGGCGGATGGAGCACGTTTGGGAGTGCGCAGCATGGCGGATGGAGCATGTTTGGGAGTGCGCAGCATGGCGGATGGAGCACGTTTGGGAGTGCGCAGCATGGCGGATGGAGCACGTTTGGGAGTGCGCAGCATGGCGGATGGAGCACGTTTGGGAGTGCGCAGCATGGCGGATGGACCACGTTTGGGAGTGCGCAGGATGGGAGATGGAGCACGATGGGGGGTGCGCAGCATAGGGGATGGAGCACGTTTGGGAGTGCGTAGCATGGCGGATGGAGCACGTTTGGGAGTGCGCAGCATGGGGGATGCAGCACGATGGGGAGTGCGGAGTATGGCGGATGGAGCACGTTTGGGAGTGCGCAGCATGGCGGATGGACCACGTTTGGGAGTGCGCAGCATGGCGGATGCAGCACGTTTGGGAGTGCGCAGCATGGGAGATGGAGCACGATGGGGGGTGCGCAGCATAGGGGATGGAGCACGATGGGGAGTGCGCTGCATGGGGTATGGAGCACAATGGGGAGTGCGGAGTATGGCGGATGGAGCACGTTTGGGAGTGCGCAGCATGGCGGATGGAGCACGTTTGGGAGTGCGCAGCATGGCGGATGGAGCACATTTGGGAGTGCGCAGCATGGGAGATGGAGCACGATGGGGAGTGCGCAGCATGGCGGATGGAGCACGTTCGGGAGTGCGCAGCATGGGGGATGGAGCACGATGGGGAGTGCGCTGCATGGCGGATGGAGCACGATCGGGAGTGCGGAGTATGGCGCATGGAGCATGTTTGGGAGTGCGCAGCATGGCGGATGGAGCACGTTTGGGAGTGCGCAGCATGGCGGATGGAGCACGTTTGGGAGTGCGCAGCATGGGGGATGGAGCACGATGGGGAGTGCGCAGCATGGCGGATGGAGCACGTTTGGGAGTGCGCTGCATGGGGGATGGAGCACGATGGGAAGTGCACACCTCCCCCCAACACACACACGCGCGCGCGCACTGCACAACACACCACACACACACACTGGGAACCACAAACAACTGCCCTACACAGACACCCACACACAGACAACGCTGCACACACAAATATACGCACATACCGCACAACACACACATTGCACAAAACATACCTCCCCCCAAAACACACCACACACACACAAACCGCGCAACACACACACAACGCTACAGACACACAGCGCTCCACAAACAACGCAACACACAAACAACACCGCTCTCACCCCCCATCACACCCAGACAACACCCAGAACATGTACAGCGCCCTACACAAACACTTGGTAACTACACACAACAACATATATATATATATATATATATATATATATATATATATATATATATATATATATATATAACAAAAAGCATACATGAACTACACAATACGTAAATTCTAGAATACCCGATGCGTAGAATCGGGCCACCTTCTAGTCTAGAATAAAAGGCTGTACTGCTTCTGACCTCTCTGTAAGTCGTCGTATATTTAGTTGTTTATGTTCTTTTGTCATTGGACATATTTTTCTACCTTGTAAGACCAAACAGGTTCAACAGCTTCCTAGAGAAGATACATTGAACCTATATCACCCAGCTGTAGCTTTCTTTTGCTGTACATGTGGCATCTGTGAGCATATAGTATAGTAGCACTATAGAACATATAGTAGCAGTGATAAATATAAGATCACAGCACCTGTCCAAATTATGGTGCATTCATAAAGCCAATAGTTAGATTAGCACATCTGACTGTCTGCGACCCTTGGCGAAAGCATCTGTTGTGTACTTAATATAAAAGTCACATGACCACATACAATATTAAAAAACAACTTCATGTAATCTGCATTCCAAGTACTTGAAAAAGTACTCATTCCCCATTAACTTTTACTACATATTTTCACATTACAAAGTTAAATTATTATTATTAGGATTTTAAGTGATATACTAACACTAAGTAACAAGAATTTATGAAATATAAAGGATATGATTAGTGATGAGTGAATATATTCGGCACTATTTGTTATCCGCACAAATATTAAGGTATTCGGTACTAGTCAAGTATTTTGGTATTCAAATCATCAGATCCCCTCCCCAAATGTTTGCTGCCTGATTTTCGGCCACTAAACATGCGGGAATTACCTGCAAATCACAAAAATGCTGTAGCCATCTATACTACTGGCATTTCTGTTATTGGGAGGCGCAGTGAAAAAAAAAAAAAATAATAATTAATTGTGATCCCTTGCCTATTTGATAACCAGCACATGTAAAGGAGACAGCTGGGGACTGGTATTCTCAGGCTGGGAGGATCCATGGTTCATGGGCCCTCCCCAGCCTAAAAGTAGCAGCTCGCAGCTGCCCCACTATTGGCGCATCCATTAGATGTGCCAATTGTGGCGCTTTACCCTGTTCATCCTGATTACCCCTGCTGGTCTCAGTGAACTTAGGTGAACCCACTGCCGGATTGCTGGATTATCAGATTGCAGGACAAAGCCACACAGCAGTCCAGTAATCCAGCAGCGGGTTCAACTGAGTTCACTGAGAGCAGTGGTGAGCCCTGAGTGTGAAGTTCGGTGACCTGAGGATTGCTGTGCCGCCGTGTTCTGCAATCTGGTAGTCCGTCAATCTGCTTCTCACAGCCGGATCCCCCGCTGCCCTCAGTATGTCTCAGGAGTGCAGTGATCGGTCGAGTTTTCCATCACTGCAGCTTCTGAATGTCGCAGAGCCGAGATCGTCGTGGAACATTGTGTGGATAACGTTGGACCTGCGGTTGTGTTTTTGGGGTTAATAAATTAGTGAAAGAGGGTGTTTTTTATTATTTAAAATAAAGGATTTTTGTGCTTATATTTTTTTCTTTTTACTTACAGGATTATGGGCGGATTCTCATAGTCAACTCTCCATTACCAACCCAGGGCTTGATGGCAGCTGGGATTTTTGACAAATCACAGCTGATATATTTATATATATTATCTCAATTGCCACTGCACCATCTAAAGGATGTGCCAATTGTGGGGTTTCTGTGAGCTGATATTTTTAGACTGAGGAAGGCCCAATAACCATGGACCTTTCCAGCTTAAGAATACCAGTCCTCAGCTGTCTGCTTTATCTGTGCTGGTTATCAAAAAAGGGCAGGAGCCCACATTATTTTTTTTAATTATTTATTTCAAATAATAAAAAAAACCACATTGTGGGGCAGCCTCTATTTTTGATAACCTGTGCTACTGTGATACACTTTATTGATCCCATGGGAAATTATGGTATCGTATCGTATAACCAGAAAAGGTAAGTACACACCGTCTATTTTATCTGCACTGGTTATCACAAATAGGTGGGGTATCGCACGTCAAAGTAGAATAATACTCCTAAAACATTGGTACCAGAAACGACCTGTGTTTCTGAGATGTATCCAGGTATCTTTCATATGCTGTTCTCATTCAGTTTTAAAACTTTTCCATCCATTTCAGCATTTTTACAGCTTTGCCAGACCTCCTGAGAGGGTGCCCTGGAAAATTCTTTGATGTTTCCCCTCGACTTGCATTAGATTTGTTTTTTTTGTGACGAATACACGAATAGTATGAAATATTCAACATGAATAGTCTGACCCCGATTATTTCACTATTCGCCCATCACGAGAAATGATACAAGGTTTTCTAACTATTTTAAAACTATCAATCTAAAAACTTTGATGTGCATTTGTATTCAGCCCCATGTAGTCTGATACCTTGAAATAAAATCAGAAGTCACCTAATTAGTAAATTCAATCTGTGAGTAATTTATTTCTGGTATAAATGTTTTCAAAAAGCTATGTAGGGAGCAGAGACAGCGGAAGAAGGTGTTCTGGTCAGATGAGACCAAAGTAGAACTTTTTCACTGAATGCAAAATGCTATGTGTGGTGGAAAACAAACACTGCATGTCACCCTGGAAACACCATCCCTACCGTCAAACATGGTGGTGGCTTCTTCACACTCGGGACGATTTTCTTCAGCAGAGACAGGGAAGCTGGTCAGAGATGATGGGAATATGGATGAAGCTATATACAGGGCAATGCAGGAGGAACACTTGAGACTGGGGCATAAGTTCCCCTTCCAGCAGGAGAATGACCGTAAACATACTGCCAGAGCAACAATGCAATTGTTTAGATCAAAGCATATTCATCTGTTTGAATGTCCCAGTCAAAGTCCAGACCTAAGTCCCATTGAGAATATTTGTGGCTTGCCCACTCTCCAATCTTACTAAGCTAGAGCCATTTTGCAAAGAAAAATGGGCAAAAATTTCAGTCACTAGATGTGCAAAGCTGGAAGAGACATACTTCAAAAGACTTGCAGCAGTAATTGCAGCAAATGGTGGTCCTACAGAATATTGACTCAGAGGACTGAATACAAAAGCACATCCCAATTATCAGTTCTAGATTTTTTAAATATTTAGAAAATTATGTATCATTTCCTTTACACTTCATAAATACTATACTTGCTAATTAACCTCTTTGTGACATTGGACCTACTGACTAGATCCTGATAGTCAGTGCGTTCCCAACAAGGACATACCCACTATATCATGTATGTCATGCCTTCGCCATGACTGCGGTGACAACGATCGCATGAGAGTGTCTGCTGTTTCTAACAGCAGGGAACCTGCTCTCATCACTAAGGGGGGATTTAGTCACTTCTCCCGCAATGACGATCGCTGCGATTGTCTATTCAATTCTTAACAGCCAATTTCAGTGATTCCAAGGTTTCAGGCAAATAAATTGATCAGTGCTATAACAGCGCCGATCATAGGCTGGAGCTAGGAGACTGCAGCATCCCCAGCCCCAGCAGTGATTGGAGCTATCGTCTTGCGACGTGCAATCACTCCAATCAGTGTGCAGCACTGGGGTCTGACCTCTCAGTGATGACTCTGCTCCACCTCAGTCCAGTTTTGAAACGTGTACTGTAGCGCCCCTGAAGCCATCAGAGAGATACAAGGTTCTGCATCCCCACCAGGATGCAGGGCCTACCCCCTAGGGACCCGGAAGACCAGTGCCTGTCACACATAAATGTGACGCCCTGGCAAAACCAGGTTGTCACAGAGACTGCACAAGTCTACCAGGCGCAAGACTCCATCCTCCTTGGCTTACTAACACAACACCACACACAGGTAACACCAGCCACAAAAGCCTAGTCGCCCCCCCGCGACAATAGGGGGACACCAGTGGGCGGGGCCAAGCAGATGGTGACGCCCACCTAGGGGTCCTTCGGTGGAATGGGAGGGAACAAGACAGAGCGAGTTGTACAGAGGAAGTGAGAGGAGTGTGCAGTGACAGCGGAGTCAGGGGTTGGAACCTCTGGACTACCGGACTACTGACTAGGTGGCAGTTGGCAGACAGAGCCACACTTGACAGAGATCCGGTCGCGGGAGACCTTAAGTGGACCGGGGCAGGGTTGTAACCCACCGGTGCCGACAGTGGGAATCCGTTCCGGAGGCTGTGCACAGTCGGGGTGCCTAGACCCTAGGGCGAGGACTGCTTCAAGCTCCTTGTCAACTAGCCAGCAGGGGACAAGATTCCACGTCTTGTCCCACCAGCAAGCCCAGAGAGTGAGACGGAAGCCCAACGAGGGGGATAAGGCTCCTCAATTGCCGGCTAAGATCCCATGGGTCAGTTCTCTCAGGCCACAGCTCCCAACATATAGAATTACCGGGAGTGGACTTCCCCGTTTAAAGCGGTGTAGTCAAACTGAAGACACAAACACTAAGTGCAGGAGGAAGGGACCCCTGTTTGCTGTACCAGGGTGTGGGACCCGAATACACCCGCCGGAGGTCACTGGCAATTTGGTTTACCAATGGACTCTGTGTGAATTTCTCTAGAACTGTGAGTACACCATTACCGCCAGGTCCAGCCCTGCAGAACACGCTCCGCAGCATTCTTCCCCGTACACCTGGGCCCCGGGACAACACCTCCCCTACCCTTGAAGGGCATACCATTCTGCTGTCCCGCTCCATCAGCCCCGGGCGTCCCATACCAAGGCAGCGGTGGTGCCACCAACAATCACCGCAACCCACATGTTGCGTCACTGACAAACTTTTCCCCTGTAAATATCCCCTTTTTATTGTTATGGGTGACGGGCCGCTGCACGAGACCCGGATCTGGCTGCCACTCGAGCCCCAGCCACGATCCCGGATCCGAGCACCTCGAGTAGCCTACCCTGACGTGGTCAGTCACCCCCTGCCCGCGACACAAACACTCCAGGTAATCCCAGTTTTCCCCAACAATCCCCCATAAAAATGATACAGGGCTAGGGTCGGACCAATGGATGGCCGCCTAGAGGTGGAGCCAGTCCAGTCCACTAGTTGACCAGGTGGGAGGGGTGGACTGAGAGGAGACAGTCAGATAGTCTGAGGGAGTGGAGGAGTGAAGGTGGACAGGAGGAGATGCATTGACACGTAGTTAACAGTAACCTGGTGCCCAGGAGGGTAGTTGCCCGTGGCGTACGGTGGAGTACTCCTGGAACTACGCACCGACTGGGTACAGGACCCTAGGACAGGCAGAAGCTCTAAGCCAGCCTGTTAACACCTGCACAGCGAGGGGACCATCAAGGACCTCGCTGACCCCAAGAATCCAAGACTCCGTAGCAAAGAGAGAGACTGGGACAGGACCAGAGCAGTGGCAAGAAACACCACTGGACGGGGACCCCATTTGCTCTACGCCACGGTGACCCACCAACCAGAGACAGAGGCAGGGGAAGAAGGCACCAGATTACTAAACTGGCACTGGGACTAAGGGAACCTGGAGGTGAAACCAGCCGGCCTCGGGAAACCAGTTACCTCCAGCAAAAGTGAGTAAAAACCCAATTGCACTGAACTATTGTGTGGACTACCTTCTTCCGACACCCGTCACATCACCTACCCTCTGGGGCCCGGCCCTGCTTGCAGAGGCCCTACCATCCAGGCTCCCATTAACACCAGCCCCAGTAGTGGACATTGTGCAGCGGCGGCTCCATCCACATAGCCGCAAGTGGCGTCACGTGTGAACATTATGC
The DNA here is from genome assembly GCF_048569485.1 of Anomaloglossus baeobatrachus. Classification (NCBI taxonomy): domain Eukaryota; kingdom Metazoa; phylum Chordata; class Amphibia; order Anura; family Aromobatidae; genus Anomaloglossus; species Anomaloglossus baeobatrachus. Next base: position 486,018,390 of record NC_134355.1, read on the forward strand.
TAGTCCCCTGTAAATATTCCCCCTTTACAAAAAGGGCCGAGGGCACGGGACCGGGCAACAGCCACCAAAGTGACATTCCTCAGTTATACCCCGCCTGGGACCGAGTACCCCATATCCCTGGGTGCAACATGTACCACTGCTGCTCCTCCTCGTGGCTTCTGCTGCTGTTCCTAACTGAAGAAAGATCTTCTTTCTATTCCTCCAGAATCGTTCCTGTCCTTTTCCTTAGCTCCAATTTTATCTCCCTCCTCTCCCTAACCCCTTCACCATCCCCCCTTCTGCAGCAGAGCGGTGATCAGTACTTGATCATTTGATTTTTAGCAGATTCTTTTTTTCTTCACCTGGCAATGATAAAGGTTTAGCCAAAACGCGTCTTGCCGTGCGCTCTAAAGCAGTAATTTTTCATCTCTGCCTGTATATGTATTATGCTGCTATTGAAAAGATTTTTAATTTACATTTGAAATAAAGAAAAAGATTTTTTTATTCATAACAAATTTGGCTCGCTGGATCTATCTATATCAATTGTTGGCAAGAGCTCCTGCCATTTATCCGTTGCTGAGCATCTATATGGAATAGCAGCCTATTCACTGAACCTACTTAGTAAGCTGGCATTTTTTCTTCTTTTTTCATTAATTAATGATCACTCCCATGATCAGTCCTGCTGCATTTTCTAAAACCAAATGCACATAGCTCTAAATAAGCCTAATAAATTGCTTAGTGGATTAGCAGCTTCACAAGGGTTGTAAACAGTAGTATTGCAGCGACCTAATTACTGACTAGTCCTGCCAAGATATCAAAGGTCAATTATAATGGTTCAAACGTAGCCTAGTAAAGTGCACAATGGCTTAGCTGCTTCCTCAAGATGTAAACAACTACAGCATTATAATTATTGCACTTATTCCAACATATTACTGTGAACTTACTTATTCAAATGTCTCCTGGCTTTTGTGTCTGCCTCCCGCCTCCGACACGCGTTTCGTCGTCATTTATCTATGCTGTGTATCAAAAGAAGCCGAGAGTCACACGTGCAAGGGACTCGTATCACATCAGCCGACAACTGCACACTCTCCTGACAGAAGCATGTGTGACGCCCCTGGACTATCAGGTCATCACAAGGTACTGCACGCTCTTTTCCCTTAGTGCAGTATTCAAATCCTTCATGGTTCTGGGTCCCCATCTTACAGTGCTGCCTCCAACAGCAAATCAAATCCTAGGAACACCCTGCACCACACCCACCAGACACACCAGTGGGCGGCTTGAGCAGAATAGGGTCGCCCACCTAGGGGTCAGGAAGGGAGAGTGAGTGGAGTGTCAGTGTAGTGAAGTGGAGGATGCAGGGAGCGGTGGCTCCCCAGAGTAGCTGTCTAGGTTGCAGGCAGTGGTCTAGACCTAGAGGAGTCGGACCCTCGGTCGCAGGGGATTGAGGCAAGGTGCCTGGGCCTTTGGAGTGAACGGTCGGCAGCCTAGTCCTATCACCGGTCCGGCAACGAAGGCATGGCGGAGTACATGGACCCTAGGTTGGGGAGAAGCTTCAGGCAACCCGGCAATTAACCTGCGGAGAGCGGAGCCGTTATGGACTATTCCCACTAGCTCCAGAATCGGGGCACTAGCGCAACGAGCGGGATAGGGCCTTCCACATACACAGCCCACTAAAATCCCAAGCGTGAGCCCTGACAGCAGACTCCCACACTTAGCCACAGTGGGGAGTGGGGCCCGGCAAGTTCCAGACTACCAGGCCACTTCAGTGAATCTAAACTTTGTGCCAGGAGGCAGGTCACGGATCATCAGGCAGCACTGAAGGGGACGGGACCCGGACGAGCTCCACTTGAGAGGCAATGGCACCTAGAGACTTGGTTTACCCGGTTGTCAGCGTTTGCTTATTGGCTGAGTGAGTACATGAGTGATCTCCCTGTCATGGCACCCAGTATTATCTTCCAGAGCCCCGGGGCCTACCCCTACCCGTGGAGGGTAACAACACCTTGCTGCCCCATTCCATCACCCCGGGTACTCCCAATTACCGCACACCACGGGTGGCGACATTAACTACCACCTCCCTGTAAATATCCCCTTTTACTTTAGAGTGTGGCCCTGAGCCCCCGGGTCCGGAGACCCTTAAGCCATGAACGGACATTGCCCACGTATCCGAGCGGTTCAATCCGCTGCTGGGGTGGCACACATGCAGTTACGTAGCAACACATGTTGCTGACCCACTCCCGTCAGAAACGTGTGCGGCTGTGCCGGGTAATGCGATGCGAGACTCATTTTGAGTCTGGCATGACATCACCCGGCAGCCGCACACTCTCCTTACAGGAGTGTGCAGGTACATAGAAACACATGCTGCTGACCCGCTCCTGTCAGATGAGTGTCCAGCTGTGCTGGGTGATGTGATGCGAGACTCGTGCAAGTCTGGCATGAAATCACCCGATAGCCGCACACTCTCTTTACAGAAGCGTGCAGGTACATAGAAACACATGCTGCTGACCTGCTCCTGTCAGATGAGTGTGCGGCTGTACCGGGTGAGACTATGAGAGACTCGTGCGAGTCTGGCATGACATCACCCGTCAGCCTCACACTCTCCTTACAGACACGTGCAGGTACATAGAAACACATGCTGCCGACCCACTCCTGTCAGATGAGTGTGCGGCTGTGCCGGGTGATGCGATGCGAGACTTGTGCAAGTCTGGCATGACATCACCCGGCAGCCGCACACTCTCCTTAAAGGAGCTTGCAGGTACATAGAAACACATGCTGCCGACCCGCTCCTGTCAGATGAGTTTGTGGCTGTGCCGGGTGATGCGATGCAAGACTTGCGCAAGTCCTTTGCAAGGGTGACTCTGGCCTAAGAGAAACAAACACAAAGGAAAAATCCTTTATTTGGAATAAAATACAAAAACTCACCCTCTTTCACCACTTTATTAACCCCCAAAACACCCCTTCAGGTCTGGTGTAATCCACACAAGATCTCACGCTGCTTCCAGCATCTCAAAGCGAGTGGCCCTAGAACACAACCGCCGGCTGTGAGTGTAGACAATGACTAAGCCGTGATGAGCGATGACTGCAGGCAGACGCTATCACAGGCTGGGGGTGCGTCTGACTGCAACCAATCACAGGCGACAGGGTTTCTAGTGTTTATTCACATCAGGAGCTCTCCAAACATGACATGAGTCCTGCAGACCATTCTATCAAGTCTGCTCTCCAAAATGTCACTCCTTCCTTCTGTAGCTCTGCAGTGTGTCCAAACAGTAGTTTGCCACCACATATGGCTTATCGGTGTACTCAGGAGAAATTTAGTTTTTTTTCTGTTACTCTTGCGAAAATAAAAAATATGGAGCTAAAAGCATTTTTTGTGGGAAAAATGTGATTTTTTTTTTTATTTTCACAGCTTAATGTCTGTGAAGCACCTGTCAGTTCAAGGTGCTTACCACACATCTAGATAAGTTCCTTGAGAGGTCTAGTATCCAAAATTGGGTGACTTGTGAGGGTTTTCCACTGTTTAGGTACATCAGGGGCTCTCAAAATGTGACATGGTGCCCGCTAACGATTCCAGCGAATTTTGCGTTTGAAAAGTCAAATTGTGCTCCTTCTCTCCCGAGCAGAAGTTTTCCACCACATACTGTATGTGGTATCAGTGTATTCAGGAGAAATTGCACAACACATTTAGGGGTCCATTTTCTCCTGTTACCCTTGTGAGAATGCAAAATTTGGGGCTAAAGCAGGGCTGGGGAACCTTTTTTCTGCCAGGCGCCATTTGCAAATTTCTACCAACATCTGGGGTCTGCAAAAAATTATCAACTTGAAAATTACCCTAATATATTTGGTGAAACAATTAACTCCCCCCTACTGGCGGCTGGAGCTGCTTCTCTTTGGTGCGGCTATGATGTTTGGTGATATTGATCATGTCGCTTCTCACAACTGCTTTTCCAGGTTTGTCTCAGTCTGGAGCACAATCAAATTTGTGAAATTAAGCTCTGACGTATACCGCACACAGCTCTGAGACACTGGCTGTATACCGCACATAGCTCTGACACACTGACCGTATACCGCACACAGCCATGACACACTGGCCATATACCGCACACAGCTCTGACACACTGGCCGTATACCGTACACAGCTGACACACTGGCCATTTACCACACACAGCTCTGACACACTGGCCATATACTGCACACAGTCCCGACACACTGGCCGTATACAGCACACAGCCTCAACATCCTAGCCATATACAGCACAAAGCTCCGACACACTGGCCATATACTGCACACAAAATTGACACACTAGCTGTAAACCGCACATTGTACTCACACACTGGCCGTATACTGCACACAGCCTTGATACACTGGTCATATTGTAAACTGCACACAACACACACTGGACATATACATTACATATGTATACTGTACACAGCACTCACACATGCCGTACACCACAACACTCACACACGCCGTACACAGCACTCACACCCCATATACAGCACTCACATGCCGTACACAGCACTCTTAACCCATATATAGCACTTACAGACACTGTATACAGCACTCACAGACGCCATATACAGCACTCACTCACTGTACACAGCACTCACACCCTGTATACAGCACTCACACCCCATATACAGCACTCACACACTGGACATATACAGCATACATACACTGAACACTGAAGTCACTAATATATTAGATGTATGGTTGTACAGTGCCTACAAGTAGTATTAAACCCCCTGCAGATTTAGCAGGTTTGATAAGATGCAAATAAGTTAGAGCCTGCAAACTTCAAACAAGAGCAGGATTTATTAACAGATGCATAAATCTTACAAACCAACAAGTTATGTTGCTCAGTTAAATTTTAATAAATTTTCAACATAAAAGTGTGGGTCAATTATTATTCAACCCCTAGGTTTAATATTTTGTGGAATAACCCTTGTTTGCAATTACAGCTAATAATTGTCTTTTATAAGACCTGATCAGGCCGGCACAGGTCCCTGGAGTTATCTTGGCCCACTCCTCCATGCAGATCTTCTCCAAGTTATCTAGGTTCTTTGGGTGTCTCATGTGGACTTTAATCTTGAGCTCCTTCCACAAGTTTTCAATTGGGTCAGGAGACTGACTAGGCCACTGCAACACCTTGATTTTTTCCCTCTGGAACCAGGCCTTGGTTTTCTTGGCTGTGTGCTTTGGGTCGTTGTCTTGTTGGAAGATGAAATGACGACCCATCTTAAGATCCTTGATGGAGGAGCGGAGGTTCTTGGCCAAAATCTCCAGGTAGGCCGTGCTATCCATCTTCCCATGCATGCGGACCAGATGGCCAGGCCCCTTGGCTGAGAAACAGCCCCACAGCATGATGCTGCCACCACCATGCTTGACTGTAGGGATGGTATTCTTGGGGTCGTATGCAGTGCCATCCAGTCTCCAAACGTCACGTGTGTGGTTGACACCAAAGATCTCGATCTTGGTCTCATCAGACCAGAGAACCTTGAACCAGTCTGTCTCAGAGTCCTCCAAGTGATCATGAGCAAACTGTAGACGAGCCTTGACATCACGCTTTGAAAGTAAAGGTACCTTACGGGCTCGTCTGGAACGGAGACCATTGAGGTGGAGTACGTTAATTATCGTATTGACTGAAACCAATGTCCCCACTGCCATGAGATCTTCTTGGAGCTCCTTCCTTGTTGTCCTTGGGTTAGCCTTGACTCTTCGGACATGCCTGGCCTCGGCACGGGTGGAAACTTTCAAAGGCTGTCCATGCCGTGGAAGGCTAACAGTAGTTCCATAAGCCTTCCACTTCCGGATGATGCTCCCAACAGTGGAGACAGGTAGGCCCAACTCCTTGGAAAGGGTTTTGTACCCCTTGCCAGCCTTGTGACCCTCCACGATCTTGTCTCTGATGGCCTTGGAATGCTCCTTTGTCTTTCCCATGTTGACCAAGTATGAGTGCTGTTCACAAGTTTGGGGAGGGTCTTAATTAGTCAGAAAAGGCTGGAAAAAGAGATAATTAATCCAAACATGTGAAGCTCATTGTTCTTTGTGCCTGAAATACTTCTTAATACTTTAGGGGAACCAAACAGAATTCTGGTGGTTTGAGGGGTTGAATAATAAATGACCCTCTGAATGAATAAACGTTTCACAATTTAAAAAAAATAAATAAATAAAAAAGAAATAACATTCTTTTTTGCTGCAGTGCATTTCACACTTCCAGGCTGATCTACAGTCCAAATGTCACAATGCCAAGTTAATTCCGAATGTGTAAACCTGTTAAATCTGCAGGGGGTTGAATACTACTTGTAGGCACTGTATATATTAGATATAAACACACTTAGCTCAGATATAAGTACCTGCTGCTTATTTGTCCCTCTAAGATCAGGCGCAGCACCAGCAAAACATAAAATCTGCTGTTATATCTGCTAAAACGATTTGTCAGGACATTTAGCAAATTAAAAAATGACACAATAATTGTTATGATATGACACAACTGCAATCTGACAGGGGAGCACGCAGGAGCCAGAGGTAGATGGGAAGCACGCCCCCAGTGCAGTCTGCAGGACGGCACCCTGTGTGACTGCACAGCTCGCACATAGCTACCGCCGGCCATACTTGAAACGCATATGGAGATTTAAAGGGCTGGTAGCAGACAAGAGGAGCATCTGCCCGAGCACTGCGGCCACCGGGAATCTGCCTGGGGCTGCAGAAAAAGCCATCGTGGGCCGCATACGGCCCGTGAGCCGGAGGTTCCCCACCCCTGGGCTAAAGTAACATTTTTATGGGCAAAAATAAAATGCTCATTTTTTTCTTCCACATTTGCTTTAGCTTCTGTGAAGCACCTGAAGGGTTAATAATCTTCTTAGATGTGGTTTTGATCAGTTTGAGAGATGTAGTTTTTAGAATGGTGTCACTTTTTGGTATTTTCTGTCACAGAGACCCCTTAAAGTCACTTCAAATGTGATGTGGTCCCTAAAAAAAATGGTTTTGTAAATTTTGTTGATAAAATGAGAAATTCCTGATAAACTTTGAACCCTTCTAACTGCCTAACAAAAAAAATGATGTTTCCAAAATGGTGCTGATGTAAAGTAGACATGGGGGAAATGTTATCTATTAACGATTTTGTGTGACATAATTCTCTGGTTTAAGTGAATAAAAATTCAGAGTTTGAAAAGTGTGACATTTTCGCTAAATTTCCAATATTTTCACTAAAAACAGCAAAAATATCATCCAAACTTTACCACTAGCATGAAGTCTAACAAGAGGCCAAAAAAAGCAATTTCAGAATCACCAGGATCTGTTGAAGCGTTCCACAGTTATAACCTCATAAAGTAACACAGGTCAGAATTGAAAAAAAATGGCTTACCCACAGAGGTCTAGCCACAGATTTTCAATAATGTTCCGATCAGGAGACTGTGAGGGCTATTGTAAAACCTTTAGCTTGCACCTTTTGAGGTAGTCTTTTGTGGATTTTGACGTGGGTCATTATCCATTTATAGAAGCCATCCTCTTATCAACTTTATTTTTATGACAGATGGTGTTATGCCTACATCAAGAACTTGTTGAAATTTCATTCAATCTATTTTACCCTTTAACCGCAAAATGTTCCTCATGCTATTGGCTGCAACACAACCCTAAAGCATGATTGATCCACCCCCATCCTTAATGGTTAGCGATATGTTCTTTTCCAGGAATGCTGTGCAGTTTTTTCTCCCCACATACCATTAATCATCGTGAACAAAGAGTTCTATTTTAACTTCATCAGTCCACAGGGTTTGTTTCCAAAATACATCAGGCTTGTTTAGATGTTCTATTGCATACTTCTGATGCTGAGTTTTATGGTGAGGACAAAGGAGAACGTTTCTTCTGATGACACTTCCATGAAAACCATATTTGTGAGGTGTCTCTGAACAGTAGAACAATGTATTACAATTCCAAAGTCTGCTAAATCTTTCTAAAAATCTTTTGCAGTCAAGTGGGGGGTTCTGATTTGCCTCATAAGCAATCCTACGACCAGATCTCACAGAAATTTTGCTTCGTGTTCCAGACCTTATCTTGACCTCCACTGTTCCTGTAAACTGGCATTTCTTAATTACATTTCAAGCTGAGGAAAGGGCAACTTGAAAACGTATTGCTACCTTCTTATGGCCTTCTCCTGCTTTGTAGGCCTCCACCATTTTCATTTTCAGAGTACTAGACAGCTGCTTAGGAGGACCCATGGCTGATTTGTTTTGCCACAAGCTTAGAGGAGGCTGGGTATCATGCTATGAGTATCAGGGTTCCACCACCAGGAAACCCCGATGAGTGCCGCCACAAGCAGAGTACACCAGGGACACAGTAACAACAGTGGGTCCTGGTGGTAGGGAGAAGGGAGAGAGGACACTTCCTGCACTCACCTGAGGCTGTAACCTAAGCTCTCTAACATCCCTATATGGGTTCTTTCATCTCTTCACCGATCAAGTACCTAGTCACTCACTAGCCTTGAACTCACCCTCACTAGTGAAATGGCCTGCGAGGGGACTAGTCCCACTGCTGCAATAATAAAACACAAAGAAAAGAAGACAAGCAGGGGAATAGACAAAAAGGATGAATACCAACTTCACAGCTGCAGCCAGACACAAGGACTGCAGCCTACACTGCTTTCACCAGCAGGATTAAACCAACAGCAAGGGCTCTAGCAGCAGCAAGGGCTCCAGTGACTACCAGATCAATATTCCTCCTCAGTGGCTAGTGTGGCTTTTCTATAACTGGCCTCATGTGATGGTACATGTGACTATTTAAAGATGGTGGGTGTGGTCACAAACCGGCTGCACATGAGAAGTTACCAGAAGCTGCTAGCAGGGAAAATTGACATTACGTCTTCATGCTCTAAAATAAAGGAAAACATTTCAATTCCAGAGTTTCACAAGGCAAAGTGAGACTCCAAATGTGTCACAAGTGTCAAAGTGATGGGAAACCATCATGATACTGGGTTTTTATAAAGCTGTGAAATTCACATCACCTGCCTGTTCCTAACAATGATAGTGTACAAGCCATACCCCTAAGAGGCCAATTAGGCTATGTTCACACAGGGATCTTTTGCTGTGTTGTTTGTGCAGCAAAACCTCATCTCTTGGCAGGAAATAAACTGCGATTTTGCTGTGTTTTTGCAATGGTTATACACTTTGTCATTGATTTGTATGGGTGAAAAATCACAGCAAAAACAGTGAAAGAATTGATATGCTCATTTTTTCAAAATCACAGCAAAAACTAAGGAGTTTAACATTTCAGTCAAGAAAAAACAAGTGTTCATGAGATTTCTGGAATCTCATAGGCTTTGCTGGGAATGTGAAACATTGATTTACATAAAACCAAGGCAAAAAACACTGCAAAAACGCCCTGAGTGAACATACCATAGGTCTGAAACCTTGGTCAAAGTTGTCAGATCACAAAATCTCCATTGGCGACCAAACTTTTGCATTGGCCCATTTTCTGTTTTGTCATTTGAAAATATATACCGTACTCATATTTTTTTTTTTTTGCCTAAAATCTAAGTGAATTATGTCAGTGTATGCTTTTTAGAGATCAGTTCACCTTCAACTTACAAAACTGCTCACAACAGCAGTAATTTTGACCATGGCTGCCCAAACTTTTACATGCTACTGTTAATTTTGATAACAAAAAGCATAAAAACCATCTCTGAGCATGAGACTACCTTCATTTTATAGTCAATAATCTTGGCTATCTCATACATAAATTTGACTTGCAACTATTTAGCAAATGATTAGTTATGCAGCTACTTGTCATGTCACTGCATTGTTACTGTTTTCCTAGTGGTGGTGAAAAAATCTTTTTCTTCCCTGTATACTACAAATTACTAACTGTTCTCACTTTTTGTAATAGTTCATTGTGTTATTAGGTTGATTCCCAAGTAATATGTCCCTGGTTTGAATCAAGGAGCAGTCATGAATAAGTTTTCCCAAGAAAAGAGAAACAGTATCATCCAGACCATCGACAATGGTCTCTTGTCCAAGAAAATTGCCAAACTTGCATTATGTGAGTGCCGTAATAGTTGGAAGCATACAAAATGAAGTCCATCTATCTATTCAAAAGCCAAAAGGTGGACGTCCAGACAAAATATTGGAGTCAACAAGTCAGGTCGTCAGGTCTATCAGTTCTGGAGTGGTATAAACTGGCAGTGGAGGTGGCTCGCATGTTTTGTAATAGTGAGATCACAGATGTTCATGCAAGCACTGTCTGATGCACATTACACAAGTCTGGAATAGGGGCCATAAAAAAAAGGTGAAAAAGCCTCTACTTCGATATCTTCATAAGAAGTGTTGACTTGAGTTTAAAAAAAGCATGAAAAGTGAACAGCAGAAGATTGGAAACAGGTGATTTTGAACGATAAGATGAAAGTCAATAGATAAGGCTTTGATGGGTGGAATGTTTGTGGAATAAACAAGGGAAAAAAGGGCTAATGAATCAAGAAATTGAAGGAACTGTCCAGTTTGGTGGAAGAAGCATGATGATATGTGGTTGTTTCACTGCCAAAGGAGTTGAATAATTGACCAGGATTGATAATGGTCTCAATGCTGAGCAATATGTGAGTGTCCTTCAAGATGAGTTATTTGTATACTCGAGTACTATGGGTATGAAAAAATAACATAGTGTTCCAGCAGGACAATGACCTGAAGCATATGTCAAGATTGGAGAAGAAATGGTTCAATAACAATGAAGTAGAAGTGCTGGATTGGCCCCCACTGTCCCCAGACCTCAATCCAATCAAACACTTGTGGGGGGTAGAGCTAAAGAAAAAGCTGTATATATACCCAAGTTAGTCAATCAGTATGCACCAACATTGGGACCATGTAGAAGAGAACTGGGATCAGATTTTTGTCGATATATGCTTCAATCTGATCGAGGGAATACCCAGAAGGATTCAGGCAGTGCTGAAACTCAAAGGTGGATTTACAAAATACTAACAAAATAATACAAATTTAAATTTAGCTTTTCAGGAGCAACACAGTAACAATGCAGTGACATAACATTAATTTTCATAATTAAACAGATGCTAAATAGTTGCAAGTCAAATTTCTGTACCTGATATCCTAAATGATTATCTATAAAATGAAGGTAATCTCACATTCAAAGCTGTAGTGGATGGTGAGATATGGAGCCTGAAAGCAGCCATTAATGTCTAAACTGCAGGCAACAAAAGTAAGTACACCCCTAAATGAAAATGGACAAATTGTGGCCAATTAGCCATTTAGTGTTTGTGTTATAAGGTCTCAGGTGTGAATAGGCAGCAGGTGTGTTGCATTTAGTTTTATCCCTCACACACGCTCTCATACTGGTCATTCAACATGGCTCCTCATGGCAAATAATTCTCTGAGGATCTGAAAAAAGAATTGTTGCTCTACATTAAGATGGCCTAGGCTATAAGAATATCGCCAACACCGTAAAACTGAGCTGCAGCATGGTGCCCAAGACCATACAGTGATTTAACAAGGTAGGTAAGGTTCCACTCAGAACAAGCTTTGGTCAACCAAAGAAGTTCAGTGCATGTGCTCAGCGTCATATCCAGAGGTTGTCATTTCAAAATAGAAGTATGAGTCCTGCTAGTATTGTAGCAAAGGATAAAGGGATAGGGGTTCAGCTTGTCAGTGCTCATACCATACACTGAACTCTGCATCAAATTGGTCTGCATGTCTGTCATCCCAGAAGGAATCCTCTTCTATAGATGATGCAGAAGAAAGATGGCAAACCGTTTGCTAAAGACAAGCAGACTAAGGACATGATTTACTGGAACCATGTCCTGTGGTCTGATGAAACCACGATAAACTTATTTGGTTCAGATGGTATCAAGCATGTGTGGCGGTAACCAAGTGAGGCGTACAAAGACAAGTGTGTCTTGCCTACAGTCAAGCATGGTGGTGGAAGTTTCATGGTTTGGGGATGCATGAGTGCTGCTGGGTGTGGGAACTACAGTTCATTGAGAGAACTATAAATGCCAACATGTACTGTGACATACTGAAGCAGAGTTCGATCCCCTTCTTTTGGAAACTGAGATGTGGGACGACTCCAGCTATACCGAATTAATGTGCCACCGATTAACATTACTAACCATATGATGGTGGAAGATTTGGCTAGCTAAGCGAGTATGTTTTACCGATTTAACACTACTAACCTTGAGGAGGATGGAGGTGGAAAAAATGGAGGAGATTCCATCCAGGAGGTGGAATTAATTTGTTGCTAACCGTATGAGGCAATTTATAAAAGTTGGACACTACTTAACTTGGCATTGTCCGACATTTACGGTACCTGGTTTGGGGGACTTCTTATATCCATGACTATATGGTCCAACTGTACCTACAGTATATGACGTGGTTTAATTCTAACACAGCGAAACGTGCATGTGTACTGGTTTGACAACCCAAAAAACTTTTTTTTTTTTTTCTCTCGTGGGCATGTGTATGAATGTTCGATGGAGCTTATAAATGTGCAACTCTATTTGAATGTCAATAGGGAGGATAGCTACATTCAGGGCCTGCTCTAGGTTTTTGTGGGCCCTGGGCGAAAGAGTCTCAGTGGGCCCCATCCACACACAGACATGTACAGATACATACACATACAGGCATACGTACACATACTTATTTAAAGAGAAATTCACAAAAACACATATAAATAGACATAAATCTATACACAGTCATATACACTGACATACATAGATACACATCATACACACACACGCACGCACACACACACACACACACATTATTTTTATATTTTTATATATTTATACTGTACATATTTCTAATATTGGGAAGCTGGCAACAGCCTCATTCACCTCCCCGCTTGTCTAACAGACATGGGCGCACATAGAGCATACTAACACTGCTGTATATACATCACAAGAGAGGCTGGGGACATACACATTACTGGGGGGGAATACATATTACTGAGGAAAGGGGTATACAGCAATGGGGGGCATACAGCTCTATAGGAGGGCAGTGATTCTGAGGTGGGGGGTGACATCCAGGTCTGGGCGTATACAGCTCTGGGGTGGGGGGGAACATACAGCTCTGGGGGGGCATACAGCACTGGGGTGGGGGGACATACAACTCTGGGGGTATAGTAGTATGCAGCCCCCATATTTCTCCATATAGTGTTATGAAGCCCCCATATGGCACTATGCAGCCACCATATAACATTAAGCAGACCCATATAGCACAATGCAGACCCATATAGCATTAGGCACCTTCATGTAGTATACAGCCCGCATATAGCACACCCAGACTGCAGACCCAGATAGTATTAGGCATCCTCATGTAGGTTACAGCCCCTATATAGCACAATGCAGACACATATAGCATTAGGCACCTTCATGTAGTATACAACCCACATATAGCACAATGCAGACCCAGATAACAATAGGCACCCTCATGTAGTATACAGCCCACATATAGCACAATGCAGACCCAGATAGCAATAGGCACCATCATGAAGTATATAGCCCACATATAGCACAGTACAGACCCAGATAGCATTAGGCACCCTCATGTAGTATACAACCCCTATATACCACAGTACAGAGCCAGATAGTATTAGGTACCCTTATATCGTGCAGAGCCCCTATATATTACACTGCAGAGTCAGATAGCATATAAACAAAAAAAACAGAGTATTTGCGTGCAAATATTTAATAATTTTGATATGGACAATTACAAATACATGTAGAAAACATTTAAGGAGCATAGATCCAGGAAAAAATACATGTGGTCCCCGTGAATCACCCAAAATATTAAAATGGACGTAATCGGGAGAAAGTCTCAGGATACAAAAAATATGGCAACTGGCTGCGGCTATATACAGTGCGGCGTAGTAAAAAATTGCTTACCAATATATAGGTGGTTCAGGGGGACCAGTCAGAGGGCACCTATTGGTAAGCAATTCTGCTGTCTCCATTTGCCTTGGTTCCTTATGGAGCTGATCTTTTTAGTATGAAACACTCTACTTCCCTTGCACTTTGTTTCGTATGTGGCCATGGACCTAGTTTGTACTCTCTGGGTGGGTGTATATAGATTCACTAAAAATAGGTGGCTATTGTAATTCAATATATATTATATGAGATTCTTGATATAGCCTTCCTATCTTTTTTACTACGCCGCACTGTATATAGCCGCAGCCAGTTGCCATATTTTTGTATACTGAGACTTTCTCTCGATTACGTCCATTTTAATATTTTGGGTGATTCACAGGGTACACATGTATTTTTTCCCAGATCTATGCTTCTTAAATGTTTTCTACATGTATTTGTAATTGTCCATATTAAAATTATTAAATATTTGCACGCAAATACTCCATTTCTCTTGTTTATATACTAGTCCTTTTGGAGTGTGCTGTCTCTGGGACATTCTGGTGGGTTAAATCATACCTTTTACCAGTATCACCCTTTTGAGACCATAAGATTTAACCATGAGGCTTCTTGTTTGGAGAGTCAGATAGCATTAGGCACCATCATGTAGTATACAGCCCCTATATACCACAGTGCAGAGCCAGATAGGAGTAGGCACCCTCATATAGTATACAGCTTGTATATAGCACAGCTGTATATACCACAGTGCAGAGCCAGAGAGCAGTAGGCACCCTCATGTAGGATACAGTGATTAATACTCACTTCTCCTCGTTCCCCCGCTGATCCGGTCTCCTCGGCGCGTCCACTGCTGTCGTTCGCTCTGACCTCTCAGCAGGCGCGCAGTGGTGACGTCACCTTGCAATGCTGCACAGATATCAGAACGCCGACAGTTAGAGCGGGGAGAATGATAAGAGAGGGAGCGCTCTGCTCACTCTCTCATCATTGCTCTCAATTGTATCGGTAACTGCGATGCCGATGCAATTGAAAGCGAGATCCTCGGCGGGGGGGGGGGGCGGGTATGGCCCGGCAGCTCAGGGCCCTGGCATTTGACCGGGTTTGCCGGGTGCTAACGCCGGCCCTGGCTACATTTATATATTTAATTAGCCAATGAGGCTTGTGTAGGTTTGCTAAGGCAGTAAGGTTAACCGTTAACAGGTAGCTATTGTTGGTGGATAGTAAATCACAGATGTGGAAAAAAACTTTGCTATACATGGCCGTGGAATATAGGCCTCAATTATTGTATTCGTTATAGAAGTCTGATTTTTCTTATTGTTCCTTCATCTACTCCTTCTTTGCCTTTCTCCCTACCTTTCTTAATATTGACCTTTGGCTGTTAACCAGGCTAATAGGACAGGTGAGAGAAAGCGGAGGGTCCCTTAGTGCAAGCTGCCGTGATGCGGGGGCTCCCCTCTACCTTATTTTGTACGTCCGCTGGATAGGTAGGAGATTAGAGATAGGGAGAAGTAAAGGGTGAGTATACATCGTTAGGTCTCCCCTTACTATTATAACGGCACTGTTTTTGAACTTTGTCTATTACTTTTTAAAGGGAACCAATCACCAGGATTTTCGTATATAACCTAAAGCCAGTGCTATACTGGCACTATCAGGCTGCTTATCTACATACCTGTAGTGGTCAGCTCGGATGTTTAGGTTCTGAAATCCAAGAAAGTGAAGTTTGTAAAATGAGCAGCTTCTTGAGTGACAGTTGCAATAGACCAGATCATATATTCATAGTTATCCCCTCCCCCTGTTAGAATTAGCATAAATATTATACAAACGACTCGCTGTGTCTAGCAGGACCTGTGTGAGGTCATACCCATGTGACCTGGTATTCAGCTTTGGTGGCTGAGGCCCCGCCCCTTCTAGTCACATGGGTATGACCTCACCACAGGTCCTACTAGACAATGTGAGTCGTTTGTATAATACTTATGCTAATTCTAATAGGGGGAGGGGATACCTATGAATATATGATCTGCTCCAGTGCGACATTCACTCAAAAAGCTGCTCATTTTAGAAACTTCACTTTCTTGTGTCACGGGCAGGGGGATGACTTGCCACGTCAGGGAAGGCTATCCGAGGCACTCGGATCCGGGGTCGTGGCTGGGGCTCGAGTGGCAGCCGAATCCGAGGCTCAAGCAGCGGCCCGTTGCCCACAAGAACAAAAAAGGGGTATTTACAGGGGAAGAGTTTGTCAGTGACGCCACCCGTGGGTTGCGGTGATTGTTGGTGACACCGCCGCTGCCTTGGTATGGGATGCCCGGGCCTGATGGAATGGGGCAGCAAGGTGGAATCCCCTCCAAGGGTAGGGGAGGTGTAGTCCCGGGACCCGGAGGATGGTGCGGGGTTGCAGGGAGCTGACTTTAGGAATGGACCGGATGGTACCGGTGTACTCACTGTGGTAATAAATCACACAAAGTCCATGTGGTAAACCAAGGCCGGATGCCGGGAACCTCTGGAGGGGTGTGATTGGTCCCGCACACGGGCTGACAGGGCAGGGCCCCTTCCTCCTGCACTTATAGTTTCTTGTGTAGAGACTTAACCCTGCATAAAATGGGAGAAATCTGCTCCCCTGTGTTTTGTATACGGTGGGAGCTGATGGCCACAAAATCTGACCCATGGGATCTCTGTGGGTTCTGGCGGACACCCTATCCCCTCCTTGGGCTTTCGTTTTGCTTTCTGGGCTACTCGTGGGACAAAGTCTGGAACCTTGTCCCCTGCTGGCTAATCGGTAAGGTGCTTGAAGCGGTCCTTGCCCTGGGGTCCAGGTACCCTGACTGTGCACGGCCTCCGGACCGGATTCCCGCTGTCGGCACCGGCGGGCTACAACCCTGCCCTGGTCCACTTAAGGTCTCCTGCAACCGGATCTCCGTCGCCTGTTGCCCTGCTCTGCCGTCTGCCACCTAGTCAGCTCAGGTAGTCCGGTAGTCAAGGGGCTCCAACCCCTGACTACCACTTCACTCCTCTCACTTCCTCTCTCCAGACCCATCTGACTTCAACTCCTGCATTCCATTCAACTTCAACTCGACTCGACGTGTTCCCTCCCCTGACACCTCAGGACCCCTAGGTGGGTGTTTCTATCCACCTGGTCCCGCCCACTGGTGTGTCCCTATTGTCCCGAGGGGGTGACTAGGCTTTTGTGGCTGGTGTTATCTGTATGTGGTGTTGTGTTGGTAGGACAAGGAGGATCGAGTCCTGCACCAGAAGGATTTGTGCAGTCTCTGTGACAACCTGGTTTTGCCAGGGCATCACACTCCCCCTTGGTAAAACATAGCCTGTTCTCGGGCTGTCCGGCACCGGTATGCATTTTAACTGCATCTAAAAGAATGTAACAACAGTAAAACATAACATATAGAACATTAACATTTCTTCCCTTATAGGGAGGCACATTTTCTTGAACGTTGCAAGCATCTCCTTCTCCCTCAACCCACCACCCAAAACACCTGAATCCCTGGTGCTACCGCTAACACTGATGTAACACCGCCTCGAGTTCCTGTTGGTGTCCTTGATGACCGGATTGAAGTCCCACCAGTCCATAAACAACGAAAACATTTTACTACCGATGCCAGGGCAGCCTCCTGTTGCAGCTTTTCTTCCCACACAACCCACCACCCAAACAACACGGATCCCCAGTGCCACATTCACTCATGGTGCTGCACTGTCCCGAAACCTCCTCCATTTATCTGTGGTATGGGTGTAGCTGCCTTCCTTCAGCTCTCAACTTTTAACTGATTCTGCACCATCCTCCACCATGGGCTCCTGATACCACCTCCACGTGGCACACTGCTCTGGACCCTGATGGCCTCTTCATCTTTAACAGGCAGGGTGAAGAGGTTCAACAAGAACGGTGCTCATTTAACTTTTTAACTTTAACTCTCCTGCCACCCTCCACCTGGGGATCCAGATGACCTCCTCCCGGAACACGAGGACGTTCAAAAAGGTTTAAGCAGTCTAAAAACAACTTGAAAACTTGCGGGTTCCGGCCCCTTTAACGCCGGGCGTCTCCCGTGCACACTCTGGAAAAGTGCCCGGGCAGACCACAGCGCCGGCATACTGGCACCACCACATCAACAGTGGCGGCCGTGAGCTCCTCTTCTGAAGTGGACTCCGCTTCCACCTCATACATTTCCACTCACGGATCGCCCGGAAGGACAGGGACATCCTGTAGCCGTTTCCTCCAAACTGCGGCACCCAGGCAGCTTCTGGGGTGCTGGAGCCCGAATCTCCTTCTTCTTGCTCCTCCGGTTCTGAGTCCTCGGCAACCGGGCCATCCTGGTCAGAGGCCGCGGGCCGGTCACTTTCATCTGAAGTCAAAGGACCTACTGCCGTTACTGCGAGCAGTGTCTCAGCGGCAGCGGCTGTCATGGACGGGGAAGGTGCCATACCTTGCACGACCGGCGGGACCGCAGGGTCCACCGCTCTTGTGATCGGAGCGGGACCCGACGCTTCTCCGTCATCCTGCACTGCTGCGGGAGCCGTAGCTCCCCCATCACCATCAGGCGCCGACATCTTTCCAGTGTTTTCCCCCTTGGTTTTAAACAGCAGTCTCGCGAGACCCACTGTCCTTTGCAACTTCCTGCTCTGGGGATCACCGGGTTCCGCCCACGTTCTTAGGGGGCGGGGCTTCAGATTTGCACTCTTTTCGGGGATGAAGATGGTGAGGTTCTTGTTTTTGGTGCCAAAAATGGCAGGCAAGATGGCGGCAGTCCAAAAATGTTAGCGTTTCATGGTTCAACAGTCCAGAAAAGGTGCACTTCACCCAGGTTAGTGGATGGGGTAAGTATCCTGTTCGTGACGCCAGAAAGTTGTCGCGGGCAGGGGGGTGACTGGCCACATCAGGGAAGGCTAGCCGAGGCACTCGGATCCAGGGTCGTGGCTGGGGCTCGAGTGGCAGCCGGATCCGGGGATCGAGCAGCGGCCCGTTGCCCACAACAACAAAAAAGGGGTATTTACCGGGGAAGAGTTTGTCAGTGACGCCACCCGTGGGTTGCGGTGATGGTTGGTGACACCGCCGCTGCCTTGGTCTTGGACCCCCTGAGCTGATGGAATGGGGCAACAAGGTGGAATCCCTTCCACGTGTAGGCGAGGTGTAGTCCCGGGGCCCGGAGGATGGTGCGGGGTTGCAGTGAGCAGTCTTAAGGAATGGACCGGATGGTACCGGTGTACTCACTGTGGTAATAAATCACACAAAGTCCATGTGGTAAACCAAGGCCAGATGACGGAATATTCTGGAGGGGTGAGCTTGGTCCCGCACACAGGCTGACAGGGCAGGGGCCCTTCCTCCTGCACTTATAGTTTCTTGTGTAGAGACTTAACCCCGCATAAAATGGGAGAAATCCACTCCCCTGTGTTTTGTATACGGTGGGAGCCGTTGCCCACAAAATCTGACCTCCTTGGGCTTCCGTTTCGCTCTCTGGGCTACTCGTGGGACAAAGTCTGGAACCTTGTTCCCTGCTGACTAATCGGTAAGGTGCTTGAAGCAGTCCTTGCCCTGGGGTCCAGGTACCTCGACTGTGCAAGGCTTCCGGACCGGATTCCTGCTGTTGGCACCGGCGGGCTACAACCCTGTCTCGGTCAACTTAAGGTCTCCCGAGACCGGATCTCCGTCGCCTGTTGCCCTGCTATGCCGTCTGCCACCTAGTCAGCTCAGGTAGTCCGGTACTCCAGGAGCTCCAACCCCTGACTACCACTTCACTCCTCTCACTTCCTCTCTCCAGACTCGTCTGACTTCAACTCCTCCACTCAACTTCAACTTGACTCAACTGACACCTCAGGACCCCTAGGTGGGTGTTTCCATCTGCCTGGTCCCGCCCACTGGTGTGTCCCTATTGTTCCGGGGGGGGGGTGACTAGGCTTTTGTGGCTGGTGTTACCTGTATGTGGTGTTGTGTTGGTAGGACAAGGAGGATGGAGTCCTGCACCAGAAGGATTTGTTCAGTCTCTGTGACAACCTGGTTTTGCCAGGGTGTCTCACTTGGATTTCAGAACCTAAACATCCGAGCTGACCACTAATGGTATGTATAGAATCAGCCTGATAGTGCCAGTATAGCACTGGCTTTAGCTTATATACGAAAATCCTGGTGATTGGTACCTTTAATGATTTGTAATAGTATTTGGTTTTGTACTTTTGTGGGTGTTTTTATCTTTTACTATAATAAAGAATTGATTGGGGTAAATCTTTGTAGTCTATTATAACGTGGGGCAGTATTCCAACATAACGACCCCAAACACACGTCCAAGACGATCACTGCCTTGCTAAAAATCTGAAGGAAAAGGTGCTGGGTTAGCCAAGCATGTTTCCAGACCTAAACCATATTGAGCATCTGTTGGGCATCCTCAAACAGCAGGTGGAAGAGCGCAACTTCTCTAACATACACCAGCTCTGTGATGTCATCATCGAGGAGTGGAAGAGGATTCTAGAGGCTCCTGTGAAGCTCTAGTGACCTCCATTCCAAGAGAGATAAGGCAGTGCTTGACAATAATGGCGGCACCACAAAATATTGACTTTTTGTCACAATTTGTCCTTTTTCAGTTAGGGGTGTACTTGTGACGCCCATGACTCTATCAGGGTGTCACACGGAACTGCACCCCTGTCTCTTATGGTGCAGAACCCATCCTCCATGGTTCTGGATTCCTACACACTGGTATTTCTTCCATCAGCACTCAAATCCTAACCACACCTCACACCACACCCTGTCAGGCACACCAGTGGGTGGTCTACCTGGAAAAGGGCCACCCGCCTAGGGGTCAGGAAGAGTGGTGGGATGGAGGAAGTCAGTTGAGTAGTAGCCCTCAGAGAGTGAGGAGCTGAGGGAGTTGTAGCTCCCTGTGTGATCTTGGTTGGGTCGCAGACCGTGGTCTGGGACCAGAGGAGTCGGAGGCCCGGTCGCAGGGTATTGGAAAAGGGTGTACCAGAAAGTCCAGTAACCGGACCAGTACCGGGCATGGCGGGGACCCTAGATTAGGGAGTAGCTTCACGCAACCTGATATTTCACCTGTGGAGGATAGTTTCTTTATGAACTTTCCCCAAAAGCCCAGAGATCGAAGGTATCAACACAACAAGAGGAATAGGGTTTTCCAGCTTATGCAGCCCACTCAAATCCCAAGTGTCAGCCATCGAGACCACAGCTCCACTATTTCAATATAGGGAGCGGGACCCTGACAGCTTCCGGCCAACGGGTCACTTAGGAACTTCTACACTTGTGGAAGGAGGCAGGCTCTGGACCACTAAGCAATACCAGTGGGGATGAACACCTGGACGGGCTCCCCAGAGTGGTAGCGGTACCCAGAGATTTGGTTTACTCTTGTGTCAGAGTCTGCTTAATGATTGAACCAATATCTTTACAGCCTGAGTGAGTACACTACCCTCCCTGCGTCCTGCCTGCACAACACTATCTGCCACTTATCTCCAGAGTCCCAGGGCCTCCTCTACCCGTGGAGGGATCACCATCTGGCTGCCCCACTCCATCTCCCCCGGGTACTCCCATCGACAGAAACGGTACTCCTCTTACCGAGTACCACGGGTGACGTCACGAACGCTTCCTTGTAAATATTTCCCCTTTTCATTGAGTGGCCGCTGGGCCCCGGGTCCGGGGACCCTCGAGCCACAGCAAACCCCGGATCCGAGCAGTTTGCCTGCTCCAGGGGGCGGCACACCTCAAATCTTTGGCGTCTCGAACAGTATCGGACTGAGTCCACTAACCTGGGTGAACTGTTTGGCCTTAATGATCTTTGTTAATTTTGCATGAAAAAGGGAGACACTTTGAAGCCTAAGAACACCATCCCAACTGTGAAACATTGTGGTGGCAGCATCATGTTGTGAGGTTGTTTTGCTGCAGGAGGGACTGGTGCACTTCACAAAATAGATGGCATCACATAACAAAGTTAATGTTTTGAAGTGGCCATCATAAAGCCCTGATCTCAGTCCTATTGAAAATTTATGGGCAAAGCTGAAAAGGCAGGTGCGAGCAAGGCAACTTACAAACATAGCTCAGTTACACCAGTTCTGTCAGGAGGAAAGAGCACAAATTCCTAGTAACTGTTGTGAGAAGATTGTGGAAGGATATCCAAACTGTTTGACCCAAGTCATACCAAATGGTACCAAATACTAATGAGATGTAATAAAAATGCCTTAAAACATTCTCTCTCTTTATTCTGTCATTTGGTAAATATAAATAATTTTGGTTCCTAATTGACCTAAAACAGAAAAGGTTTATTCTGATTTCATGTCAGATAGTGAGAAAAATATGCAGATGTATCTTTTTAGCTAGTGAATGTAAACTTCTGGTTTCAACTGTATGCATGCTTGGCTCGATATGTTCTGTGTAGGAGAAGGAAGTAAGATGCTACAAGACATCTCTAAAGGCCACTTCACACATAATGAGGTCGCTAACGAAACAATGACTTCACCAGTGATCTCGTTATGTTTGACACGTGCCAACGATCCACCCCCTGCTGTGAGATCGTTGGTCTTGCTGAATGTCCTGGGCCATTTTTGGCTTGTTGGAGTCCTGCTTTGACACCTACCAACGATCTTGTTAACAACTTAGATGAGAACTTAAAATTGTGACATGTAGGTGTGTAGTTGTGTCACCTTTTCCGCACCCCCTCTGCACTGATTGGTTGGCGCTGAGAACAGTACTGCGTTCTGATTGGGTATTGCTTCATGCTCTGTTCCTTTTTGAGCCTTGCTTTGAGTTCTATCAGTGAAGAACAGGTAATCCTGGTGGAATCGCAGCTTCGATCCTCAAAGCAAACACTCGGGAATGACGGAGGGATGAATCCGGGTGCAGATGCAGCTTCGATCCGAAAAGCAAGCAAGCAACCGGGAACAAAGTACGAATGAATCCGGGTGGAGTCGCAGGTTCTATCCTCAAAGCAAGGCTCAAAAAGGGACAAAGGATGAAGCGATACAAAGTTGCCTTCTAGGCCAGCCGCCTAATCAGAACGCAGGATTGGCCAATCGGAGCGGAGGGGTGTGGAAAAGGCGACGCATATGCACACCTACGTGGCTTACAGCGTCAAACACTACGCCCCTATTCGAGGTTGGAATCATTACATAGCTGCTGTGTGACAGGGTCCCAATGATCAACGAGATCGTTATACAGGTCGCTGCATCGTTACTAAAGTAATTGGGAAAATGACTGTGTGATATCTCACCAATGAGCTCACCAATGATTTAACAACGATCCGGAAACTGTGACGTAGTAACGATCTCGTTAACGATATCGTTATGTGTGACTGGACCTTAAAAGAGGTTTATACGTGTTGAACAAAAGGATTAGATGTGTTGAAACTCAACTGCCCAATCCTTCTTTGTGCATGGGCCCTTCCAAAATAGCAGATAACGAGGGAAAGTTTGGTGGCTGCTCTGCCCATGTAATGGTCTATTGGTCCCACCAAAATCAGAAGGTTCACCTGCAATAATCTATTATCTATGGTATGGACACCTTTAAAGTTTATCAGGTACATCTTCAGTAGTAAGGGATTCCATTCCTGGCTAGATAAGACTGTATTGTGGGGGTGAAGTTCTATTGCAATATTATAATGTCTGTGTTAGGTTTAGCTGTAACAATAATGCCCCTTAGAGGGGTTGTCCTATGAACAAAGTTTAGTTTAATCAATAGATCATGGAATAATAATAAATTCCACATTTAGCTGTGTTTAAAATAAAATGTTCCCGTGCTGAGATAATCTTAAATATGTGCCCTCGCTATGTACTGTGTAATGGCTGTGTCTGACTGTACAGGGACATGGTCGGATCATTCCACATCTTCTGGGCTGGTGAGGACACAAGAGAGAGTATACAGATAGTACAGCACAGGATCGTAAATAATTCTTTCTTTGAGGTAAAACATTTTTTAAAAACAGGGAGGGTAATGCTTTACCTCACAGAAAGATTCAAATTGTCTCTCCAGTAAAGGAGACAAACTCTAGCACAGCGCCACCTATTGGAAGTAGCGATCCTAAAAGTCACAAGTGGATTTTTGACAATCCTTTGCAATATGACTCAGGATATATAAGCCAGATCAGAATCCCAATTTGCAGACACGGTGTTTCGGGGTGCTTGCCCCTCGTCAGTGCAAAGTATGGGGGTGTCTGATCTGGCTCATGAGAAAGCTATGTGGGGACCACGGGGGAACACTATTCTCCTTAAGGAGACTTTGCAAGCCAGTCTGGCTGCCAGGTAAGGGGACTTATAGCTGCAATGCCCCTAAAATTCCACGGGGGAACACTATTCTCCTTAAGGAGACTTTGCAAGCCAGTCTGGCTGCCAGGTAAGGGGACTTATAGCTGCAATGCCCCTCTGGGAAATATTCAAATTGTCTCTCCAGTAAAGGAGACAAACTCTAGCACAGCGCCACCTATTGGAAGTAGCGATCCTAAAAGTCACAAGTGGATTTTTGACAATCCTTTGCAATATGACTCAGGATATATAAGCCAGATCAGAATCCCAATTTGCAGACACGGTGTTTCGGGGTGCTTGCCCCTCGTCAGTGCAAAGTATGGGGGTGTCTGATCTGGCTCATGAGAAAGCTATGTGGGGACCACGGGGGAACACTATTCTCCTTAAGGAGACTTTGCAAGCCAGTCTGGCTGCCAGGTAAGGGGACTTATAGCTGCAATGCCCCTAAAATTCCACGGGGGAACACTATTCTCCTTAAGGAGACTTTGCAAGCCAGTCTGGCTGCCAGGTAAGGGGACTTATAGCTGCAATGCCCCTCTGGGAAATATTCAAATTGTCTCTCCAGTAAAGGAGACAAACTCTAGCACAGCGCCACCTATTGGAAGTAGCGATCCTAAAAGTCACAAGTGGATTTTTGACAATCCTTTGCAATATGACTCAGGATATATAAGCCAGATCAGAATCCCAATTTGCAGACACGGTGTTTCGGGGTGCTTGCCCCTCGTCAGTGCAAAGTATGGGGGTGTCTGATCTGGCTCATGAGAAAGCTATGTGGGGACCACGGGGGAACACTATTCTCCTTAAGGAGACTTTGCAAGCCAGTCTGGCTGCCAGGTAAGGGGACTTATAGCTGCAATGCCCCTAAAATTCCACGGGGGAACACTATTCTCCTTAAGGAGACTTTGCAAGCCAGTCTGGCTGCCAGGTAAGGGGACTTATAGCTGCAATGCCCCTCTGGGAAATATTCAAATTGTCTCTCCAGTAAAGGAGACAAACTCTAGCACAGCGCCACCTATTGGAAGTAGCGATCCTAAAAGTCACAAGTGGATTTTTGACAATCCTTTGCAATATGACTCAGGATATATAAGCCAGATCAGAATCCCAATTTGCAGACACGGTGTTTCGGGGTGCTTGCCCCTCGTCAGTGCAAAGTATGGGGGTGTCTGATCTGGCTCATGAGAAAGCTATGTGGGGACCACGGGGGAACACTATTCTCCTTAAGGAGACTTTGCAAGCCAGTCTGGCTGCCAGGTAAGGGGACTTATAGCTGCAATGCCCCTAAAATTCCACGGGGGAACACTATTCTCCTTAAGGAGACTTTGCAAGCCAGTCTGGCTGCCAGGTAAGGGGACTTATAGCTGCAATGCCCCTCTGGGAAATATTCAAATTGTCTCTCCAGTAAAGGAGACAAACTCTAGCACAGCGCCACCTATTGGAAGTAGCGATCCTAAAAGTCACAAGTGGATTTTTGACAATCCTTTGCAATATGACTCAGGATATATAAGCCAGATCAGAATCCCAATTTGCAGACACGGTGTTTCGGGGTGCTTGCCCCTCGTCAGTGCAAAGTATGGGGGTGTCTGATCTGGCTCATGAGAAAGCTATGTGGGGACCACGGGGGAACACTATTCTCCTTAAGGAGACTTTGCAAGCCAGTCTGGCTGCCAGGTAAGGGGACTTATAGCTGCAATGCCCCTAAAATTCCACGGGGGAACACTATTCTCCTTAAGGAGACTTTGCAAGCCAGTCTGGCTGCCAGGTAAGGGGACTTATAGCTGCAATGCCCCTCTGGGAAATATTCAAATTGTCTCTCCAGTAAAGGAGACAAACTCTAGCACAGCGCCACCTATTGGAAGTAGCGATCCTAAAAGTCACAAGTGGATTTTTGACAATCCTTTGCAATATGACTCAGGATATATAAGCCAGATCAGAATCCCAATTTGCAGACACGGTGTTTCGGGGTGCTTGCCCCTCGTCAGTGCAAAGTATGGGGGTGTCTGATCTGGCTCATGAGAAAGCTATGTGGGGACCACGGGGGAACACTATTCTCCTTAAGGAGACTTTGCAAGCCAGTCTGGCTGCCAGGTAAGGGGACTTATAGCTGCAATGCCCCTAAAATTCCACGGGGGAACACTATTCTCCTTAAGGAGACTTTGCAAGCCAGTCTGGCTGCCAGGTAAGGGGACTTATAGCTGCAATGCCCCTCTGGGAAATATTCAAATTGTCTCTCCAGTAAAGGAGACAAACTCTAGCACAGCGCCACCTATTGGAAGTAGCGATCCTAAAAGTCACAAGTGGATTTTTGACAATCCTTTGCAATATGACTCAGGATATATAAGCCAGATCAGAATCCCAATTTGCAGACACGGTGTTTCGGGGTGCTTGCCCCTCGTCAGTGCAAAGTATGGGGGTGTCTGATCTGGCTCATGAGAAAGCTATGTGGGGACCACGGGGGAACACTATTCTCCTTAAGGAGACTTTGCAAGCCAGTCTGGCTGCCAGGTAAGGGGACTTATAGCTGCAATGCCCCTAAAATTCCACGGGGGAACACTATTCTCCTTAAGGAGACTTTGCAAGCCAGTCTGGCTGCCAGGTAAGGGGACTTATAGCTGCAATGCCCCTCTGGGAAATATTCAAATTGTCTCTCCAGTAAAGGAGACAAACTCTAGCACAGCGCCACCTATTGGAAGTAGCGATCCTAAAAGTCACAAGTGGATTTTTGACAATCCTTTGCAATATGACTCAGGATATATAAGCCAGATCAGAATCCCAATTTGCAGACACGGTGTTTCGGGGTGCTTGCCCCTCGTCAGTGCAAAGTATGGGGGTGTCTGATCTGGCTCATGAGAAAGCTATGTGGGGACCACGGGGGAACACTATTCTCCTTAAGGAGACTTTGCAAGCCAGTCTGGCTGCCAGGTAAGGGGACTTATAGCTGCAATGCCCCTAAAATTCCACGGGGGAACACTATTCTCCTTAAGGAGACTTTGCAAGCCAGTCTGGCTGCCAGGTAAGGGGACTTATAGCTGCAATGCCCCTCTGGGAAATATTCAAATTGTCTCTCCAGTAAAGGAGACAAACTCTAGCACAGCGCCACCTATTGGAAGTAGCGATCCTAAAAGTCACAAGTGGATTTTTGACAATCCTTTGCAATATGACTCAGGATATATAAGCCAGATCAGAATCCCAATTTGCAGACACGGTGTTTCGGGGTGCTTGCCCCTCGTCAGTGCAAAGTATGGGGGTGTCTGATCTGGCTCATGAGAAAGCTATGTGGGGACCACGGGGGAACACTATTCTCCTTAAGGAGACTTTGCAAGCCAGTCTGGCTGCCAGGTAAGGGGACTTATAGCTGCAATGCCCCTAAAATTCCACGGGGGAACACTATTCTCCTTAAGGAGACTTTGCAAGCCAGTCTGGCTGCCAGGTAAGGGGACTTATAGCTGCAATGCCCCTCTGGGAAATATTCAAATTGTCTCTCCAGTAAAGGAGACAAACTCTAGCACAGCGCCACCTATTGGAAGTAGCGATCCTAAAAGTCACAAGTGGATTTTTGACAATCCTTTGCAATATGACTCAGGATATATAAGCCAGATCAGAATCCCAATTTGCAGACACGGTGTTTCGGGGTGCTTGCCCCTCGTCAGTGCAAAGTATGGGGGTGTCTGATCTGGCTCATGAGAAAGCTATGTGGGGACCACGGGGGAACACTATTCTCCTTAAGGAGACTTTGCAAGCCAGTCTGGCTGCCAGGTAAGGGGACTTATAGCTGCAATGCCCCTAAAATTCCACGGGGGAACACTATTCTCCTTAAGGAGACTTTGCAAGCCAGTCTGGCTGCCAGGTAAGGGGACTTATAGCTGCAATGCCCCTCTGGGAAATATTCAAATTGTCTCTCCAGTAAAGGAGACAAACTCTAGCACAGCGCCACCTATTGGAAGTAGCGATCCTAAAAGTCACAAGTGGATTTTTGACAATCCTTTGCAATATGACTCAGGATATATAAGCCAGATCAGAATCCCAATTTGCAGACACGGTGTTTCGGGGTGCTTGCCCCTCGTCAGTGCAAAGTATGGGGGTGTCTGATCTGGCTCATGAGAAAGCTATGTGGGGACCACGGGGGAACACTATTCTCCTTAAGGAGACTTTGCAAGCCAGTCTGGCTGCCAGGTAAGGGGACTTATAGCTGCAATGCCCCTAAAATTCCACGGGGGAACACTATTCTCCTTAAGGAGACTTTGCAAGCCAGTCTGGCTGCCAGGTAAGGGGACTTATAGCTGCAATGCCCCTCTGGGAAATATTCAAATTGTCTCTCCAGTAAAGGAGACAAACTCTAGCACAGCGCCACCTATTGGAAGTAGCGATCCTAAAAGTCACAAGTGGATTTTTGACAATCCTTTGCAATATGACTCAGGATATATAAGCCAGATCAGAATCCCAATTTGCAGACACGGTGTTTCGGGGTGCTTGCCCCTCGTCAGTGCAAAGTATGGGGGTGTCTGATCTGGCTCATGAGAAAGCTATGTGGGGACCACGGGGGAACACTATTCTCCTTAAGGAGACTTTGCAAGCCAGTCTGGCTGCCAGGTAAGGGGACTTATAGCTGCAATGCCCCTAAAATTCCACGGGGGAACACTATTCTCCTTAAGGAGACTTTGCAAGCCAGTCTGGCTGCCAGGTAAGGGGACTTATAGCTGCAATGCCCCTCTGGGAAATATTCAAATTGTCTCTCCAGTAAAGGAGACAAACTCTAGCACAGCGCCACCTATTGGAAGTAGCGATCCTAAAAGTCACAAGTGGATTTTTGACAATCCTTTGCAATATGACTCAGGATATATAAGCCAGATCAGAATCCCAATTTGCAGACACGGTGTTTCGGGGTGCTTGCCCCTCGTCAGTGCAAAGTATGGGGGTGTCTGATCTGGCTCATGAGAAAGCTATGTGGGGACCACGGGGGAACACTATTCTCCTTAAGGAGACTTTGCAAGCCAGTCTGGCTGCCAGGTAAGGGGACTTATAGCTGCAATGCCCCTAAAATTCCACGGGGGAACACTATTCTCCTTAAGGAGACTTTGCAAGCCAGTCTGGCTGCCAGGTAAGGGGACTTATAGCTGCAATGCCCCTCTGGGAAATATTCAAATTGTCTCTCCAGTAAAGGAGACAAACTCTAGCACAGCGCCACCTATTGGAAGTAGCGATCCTAAAAGTCACAAGTGGATTTTTGACAATCCTTTGCAATATGACTCAGGATATATAAGCCAGATCAGAATCCCAATTTGCAGACACGGTGTTTCGGGGTGCTTGCCCCTCGTCAGTGCAAAGTATGGGGGTGTCTGATCTGGCTCATGAGAAAGCTATGTGGGGACCACGGGGGAACACTATTCTCCTTAAGGAGACTTTGCAAGCCAGTCTGGCTGCCAGGTAAGGGGACTTATAGCTGCAATGCCCCTAAAATTCCACGGGGGAACACTATTCTCCTTAAGGAGACTTTGCAAGCCAGTCTGGCTGCCAGGTAAGGGGACTTATAGCTGCAATGCCCCTCTGGGAAATATTCAAATTGTCTCTCCAGTAAAGGAGACAAACTCTAGCACAGCGCCACCTATTGGAAGTAGCGATCCTAAAAGTCACAAGTGGATTTTTGACAATCCTTTGCAATATGACTCAGGATATATAAGCCAGATCAGAATCCCAATTTGCAGACACGGTGTTTCGGGGTGCTTGCCCCTCGTCAGTGCAAAGTATGGGGGTGTCTGATCTGGCTCATGAGAAAGCTATGTGGGGACCACGGGGGAACACTATTCTCCTTAAGGAGACTTTGCAAGCCAGTCTGGCTGCCAGGTAAGGGGACTTATAGCTGCAATGCCCCTAAAATTCCACGGGGGAACACTATTCTCCTTAAGGAGACTTTGCAAGCCAGTCTGGCTGCCAGGTAAGGGGACTTATAGCTGCAATGCCCCTCTGGGAAATATTCAAATTGTCTCTCCAGTAAAGGAGACAAACTCTAGCACAGCGCCACCTATTGGAAGTAGCGATCCTAAAAGTCACAAGTGGATTTTTGACAATCCTTTGCAATATGACTCAGGATATATAAGCCAGATCAGAATCCCAATTTGCAGACACGGTGTTTCGGGGTGCTTGCCCCTCGTCAGTGCAAAGTATGGGGGTGTCTGATCTGGCTCATGAGAAAGCTATGTGGGGACCACGGGGGAACACTATTCTCCTTAAGGAGACTTTGCAAGCCAGTCTGGCTGCCAGGTAAGGGGACTTATAGCTGCAATGCCCCTAAAATTCCACGGGGGAACACTATTCTCCTTAAGGAGACTTTGCAAGCCAGTCTGGCTGCCAGGTAAGGGGACTTATAGCTGCAATGCCCCTCTGGGAAATATTCAAATTGTCTCTCCAGTAAAGGAGACAAACTCTAGCACAGCGCCACCTATTGGAAGTAGCGATCCTAAAAGTCACAAGTGGATTTTTGACAATCCTTTGCAATATGACTCAGGATATATAAGCCAGATCAGAATCCCAATTTGCAGACACGGTGTTTCGGGGTGCTTGCCCCTCGTCAGTGCAAAGTATGGGGGTGTCTGATCTGGCTCATGAGAAAGCTATGTGGGGACCACGGGGGAACACTATTCTCCTTAAGGAGACTTTGCAAGCCAGTCTGGCTGCCAGGTAAGGGGACTTATAGCTGCAATGCCCCTAAAATTCCACGGGGGAACACTATTCTCCTTAAGGAGACTTTGCAAGCCAGTCTGGCTGCCAGGTAAGGGGACTTATAGCTGCAATGCCCCTCTGGGAAATATTCAAATTGTCTCTCCAGTAAAGGAGACAAACTCTAGCACAGCGCCACCTATTGGAAGTAGCGATCCTAAAAGTCACAAGTGGATTTTTGACAATCCTTTGCAATATGACTCAGGATATATAAGCCAGATCAGAATCCCAATTTGCAGACACGGTGTTTCGGGGTGCTTGCCCCTCGTCAGTGCAAAGTATGGGGGTGTCTGATCTGGCTCATGAGAAAGCTATGTGGGGACCACGGGGGAACACTATTCTCCTTAAGGAGACTTTGCAAGCCAGTCTGGCTGCCAGGTAAGGGGACTTATAGCTGCAATGCCCCTAAAATTCCACGGGGGAACACTATTCTCCTTAAGGAGACTTTGCAAGCCAGTCTGGCTGCCAGGTAAGGGGACTTATAGCTGCAATGCCCCTCTGGGAAATATTCAAATTGTCTCTCCAGTAAAGGAGACAAACTCTAGCACAGCGCCACCTATTGGAAGTAGCGATCCTAAAAGTCACAAGTGGATTTTTGACAATCCTTTGCAATATGACTCAGGATATATAAGCCAGATCAGAATCCCAATTTGCAGACACGGTGTTTCGGGGTGCTTGCCCCTCGTCAGTGCAAAGTATGGGGGTGTCTGATCTGGCTCATGAGAAAGCTATGTGGGGACCACGGGGGAACACTATTCTCCTTAAGGAGACTTTGCAAGCCAGTCTGGCTGCCAGGTAAGGGGACTTATAGCTGCAATGCCCCTAAAATTCCACGGGGGAACACTATTCTCCTTAAGGAGACTTTGCAAGCCAGTCTGGCTGCCAGGTAAGGGGACTTATAGCTGCAATGCCCCTCTGGGAAATATTCAAATTGTCTCTCCAGTAAAGGAGACAAACTCTAGCACAGCGCCACCTATTGGAAGTAGCGATCCTAAAAGTCACAAGTGGATTTTTGACAATCCTTTGCAATATGACTCAGGATATATAAGCCAGATCAGAATCCCAATTTGCAGACACGGTGTTTCGGGGTGCTTGCCCCTCGTCAGTGCAAAGTATGGGGGTGTCTGATCTGGCTCATGAGAAAGCTATGTGGGGACCACGGGGGAACACTATTCTCCTTAAGGAGACTTTGCAAGCCAGTCTGGCTGCCAGGTAAGGGGACTTATAGCTGCAATGCCCCTAAAATTCCACGGGGGAACACTATTCTCCTTAAGGAGACTTTGCAAGCCAGTCTGGCTGCCAGGTAAGGGGACTTATAGCTGCAATGCCCCTCTGGGAAATATTCAAATTGTCTCTCCAGTAAAGGAGACAAACTCTAGCACAGCGCCACCTATTGGAAGTAGCGATCCTAAAAGTCACAAGTGGATTTTTGACAATCCTTTGCAATATGACTCAGGATATATAAGCCAGATCAGAATCCCAATTTGCAGACACGGTGTTTCGGGGTGCTTGCCCCTCGTCAGTGCAAAGTATGGGGGTGTCTGATCTGGCTCATGAGAAAGCTATGTGGGGACCACGGGGGAACACTATTCTCCTTAAGGAGACTTTGCAAGCCAGTCTGGCTGCCAGGTAAGGGGACTTATAGCTGCAATGCCCCTAAAATTCCACGGGGGAACACTATTCTCCTTAAGGAGACTTTGCAAGCCAGTCTGGCTGCCAGGTAAGGGGACTTATAGCTGCAATGCCCCTCTGGGAAATATTCAAATTGTCTCTCCAGTAAAGGAGACAAACTCTAGCACAGCGCCACCTATTGGAAGTAGCGATCCTAAAAGTCACAAGTGGATTTTTGACAATCCTTTGCAATATGACTCAGGATATATAAGCCAGATCAGAATCCCAATTTGCAGACACGGTGTTTCGGGGTGCTTGCCCCTCGTCAGTGCAAAGTATGGGGGTGTCTGATCTGGCTCATGAGAAAGCTATGTGGGGACCACGGGGGAACACTATTCTCCTTAAGGAGACTTTGCAAGCCAGTCTGGCTGCCAGGTAAGGGGACTTATAGCTGCAATGCCCCTAAAATTCCACGGGGGAACACTATTCTCCTTAAGGAGACTTTGCAAGCCAGTCTGGCTGCCAGGTAAGGGGACTTATAGCTGCAATGCCCCTCTGGGAAATATTCAAATTGTCTCTCCAGTAAAGGAGACAAACTCTAGCACAGCGCCACCTATTGGAAGTAGCGATCCTAAAAGTCACAAGTGGATTTTTGACAATCCTTTGCAATATGACTCAGGATATATAAGCCAGATCAGAATCCCAATTTGCAGACACGGTGTTTCGGGGTGCTTGCCCCTCGTCAGTGCAAAGTATGGGGGTGTCTGATCTGGCTCATGAGAAAGCTATGTGGGGACCACGGGGGAACACTATTCTCCTTAAGGAGACTTTGCAAGCCAGTCTGGCTGCCAGGTAAGGGGACTTATAGCTGCAATGCCCCTAAAATTCCACGGGGGAACACTATTCTCCTTAAGGAGACTTTGCAAGCCAGTCTGGCTGCCAGGTAAGGGGACTTATAGCTGCAATGCCCCTCTGGGAAATATTCAAATTGTCTCTCCAGTAAAGGAGACAAACTCTAGCACAGCGCCACCTATTGGAAGTAGCGATCCTAAAAGTCACAAGTGGATTTTTGACAATCCTTTGCAATATGACTCAGGATATATAAGCCAGATCAGAATCCCAATTTGCAGACACGGTGTTTCGGGGTGCTTGCCCCTCGTCAGTGCAAAGTATGGGGGTGTCTGATCTGGCTCATGAGAAAGCTATGTGGGGACCACGGGGGAACACTATTCTCCTTAAGGAGACTTTGCAAGCCAGTCTGGCTGCCAGGTAAGGGGACTTATAGCTGCAATGCCCCTAAAATTCCACGGGGGAACACTATTCTCCTTAAGGAGACTTTGCAAGCCAGTCTGGCTGCCAGGTAAGGGGACTTATAGCTGCAATGCCCCTCTGGGAAATATTCAAATTGTCTCTCCAGTAAAGGAGACAAACTCTAGCACAGCGCCACCTATTGGAAGTAGCGATCCTAAAAGTCACAAGTGGATTTTTGACAATCCTTTGCAATATGACTCAGGATATATAAGCCAGATCAGAATCCCAATTTGCAGACACGGTGTTTCGGGGTGCTTGCCCCTCGTCAGTGCAAAGTATGGGGGTGTCTGATCTGGCTCATGAGAAAGCTATGTGGGGACCACGGGGGAACACTATTCTCCTTAAGGAGACTTTGCAAGCCAGTCTGGCTGCCAGGTAAGGGGACTTATAGCTGCAATGCCCCTAAAATTCCACGGGGGAACACTATTCTCCTTAAGGAGACTTTGCAAGCCAGTCTGGCTGCCAGGTAAGGGGACTTATAGCTGCAATGCCCCTCACAGAAAGAATCATCTATAATCCCATGCTGTAATCGCTGTATACTCTCTCCTGCATCCTCCCCTGCCCAGGAGAATGTGGTATGATCAGACCATGACCCTGTACAGTTAGACACGGCCATTACACAGTACATAGCAGGGACACATATATAAGATCTTCTCAGCACAGGAACATTTTCTTAAAAAACATCCAATTGTGAAATGTATTATTATTACAAGATCCAGTGATTAAAATCAAATTTAAAATGAACTTCATTCATAGGGAAACCCCTTTAACAATACACACATTTTATATAATAATATATATATATATATATATATATATATATATATATATATATATAGTATCGACCAAAAGTTTGGACACATCTTGTAAACTGTTAAGAGGAGACTTTGTGCAGCAGGCCTTCATGGTAAAATAGCTGCTAGGAAACCACTGCCAAGGACAGGCAACAAG
This sequence comes from Anomaloglossus baeobatrachus, assembly GCF_048569485.1. Lineage (NCBI taxonomy): Eukaryota > Metazoa > Chordata > Amphibia > Anura > Aromobatidae > Anomaloglossus > Anomaloglossus baeobatrachus. Next base: position 486,053,026 of record NC_134355.1, read on the forward strand.
CAGAAGAGACTTGTTTGGGCTAAAGAACACAAGGAATGGACATTAGACCAGTGGAAATCTGTGCTTTGGTCTGATGAGCCCAAATTTGAGATCTTTGGATCCAACCACCGTGTCTTTGTAGAAAAGGTGAACGGATGGACTCTACACGGCTGGTTCCCACCGTGAAGCATGGAGGAGGAGGTGTGATGGTGTGGGGGTGCTTTGCTGGTGACACTGTTGGGGATTTATTCAAAACTGAAGGCATACAGAACCAGCATGCCTACCACAGCATCTTGCAGCGGCGTGCTATTCCATCCGGTTTGCGTTTAGTTGGACCATCATTTATTTTTCAACAGGACAATGACCCCAAACACGCCTCCAGGCTGTGTAAGGGCTATTTGACTAAGAAGGATAGTGATGGGGTGCTACGCCAGATGACCTGGCCTCCACAGTCACCAGACCTGAACCCAATCGAGATGGTTTGGGGTGAGCTGGACCGCAGAGTGAAGGCAAAAGAGCCAACAAGTGCTAAGCATCTCTGGGAACTCCTTCAAGACTGTTGGCAAACCATTTCCGGTGACTACCTCTTGAAGCTCATCAAGAGCAAGAGTGTGCAAAGCAATAATCAATGCAAAAGATGGCTACTTTGAAGAACCTAGAATATAAGACATATTTTCAGTTGTTTCACACTTTTTTAAGTATTTCATTCCACATGTTTTAATTCATAGTTTTGATGCCTTCAATGTGAATCTACAATTTTCAGAGTCCTGAAAATAAAGAAAAGTCTTTGAATGAGAAGGTGTGTCCAAACGTTTGGTCTGTACTATATATACATATATATATATATATACACATTTCGATAAAAGTCTAAAAATCAAAGGAACTTTTCTGACTGACTGAATGAAGAGCAGTGACGGCCCTTTGCCCCTTGCTATTGCACAACTACTGCTTTGTTTTTAGCTGGTTCAGAGCTCCCCCTCCCCAAGGACGGCCTCTATGTACCTGTATATATACAACCACAGGTCACTGACAGTCAGTCTCTTGGAGCTCACTGGACAAAGAAACAATGGACAGGAAAGTGCAAGAACCGAAGGTATTACACTTTTTATATATTATTGTTAAAAAGAAGCTGAATTGTTTAAGTGAATGTACGGTTAATAGCCTGGAGTGTGTCTATATATAACATACTATGTATTCCTTCATGTCTATATACACTAAGGAATGAGGACAGCTTTACAAGTTACATCCAGGGCATATTGTCAGTACAATTGTTTAAAGTGTTTTTTTTACCAGTCATTATTGGAAAATGATTTTTAGTGTCTCCAACCAGTGTTACTGTTATCTATGATGGAATATGCACTAATATTTACTCACTGTATCATGGATATTTATACATTACAAAGTATAAGAAACCTGGTCTGACCACCACCAGCACGGCCATCATCATCTGCCTACAACGGAATACGTTTTTCTTATTGAATGGTAACCATGTTTTGTTGGCATGTAAAATATGACACCTTGAGTGTCTCAGCTTTATTGTCTGCCCATAGGCAATGGGAGTGCAGGGGATAATCAGCCAAACAATGGGTCATTCTACAGAGGCATTCCCTCCCCATATGACCCCTGATTATATAGATAGGGTAATCAGGATTTCCAACAGAGCTGATGGGGCTCCCCACTTGCATCATGTAAATTGGCAATGGATGTCCTTTTTAGGTTATTTGGTCTATGACTTTTTAAATAACACGATTAAAAGTTACATTTTATTGGGGTTCCCCTTTATAGATTTTGAATGTTCTTTTAGGTTACAATAACGTGAGCAATGTTATCTGCACATGGAAAGTTTTTGTATATTACAGAGAGAGTATGCATTCATTTTGTATGTTTTTATTACCATTAGTTACCCAATTGTTGCCATCCTTAGTGTATATAACTCGCAGTGTGTTTCAATTTTTGTGCACGAAAAATCAGTATAGGCAAGAAAAACACTGCATACAATCTGCACGTTTTGATACGTTCTTGCATCTTTTTAGTTGCCTTTTTTCTCATTCATTTGACAAAAAACAGCAGGTGAATGAGATTTAAACAATAATTAAACAATAATTAATAATTTTATTCATTTATATTATTAGTTATTAATTCCACAGCGCTTTACATACATTTGCAGTACTGTCCCCATTGGGGCTCACAATCTAGAGTCCCTAGCTGTATGTCTTTGCAGTGTGGGAGGAAACCCACGCAAACACAGGGAGAACATACAAACTCCTTGCAGATGGTGTCCTTGGTGGGATTCGAACCCAGGACCCCAGTGCTGTTATACTGCAATGCTAACCACTGAGCCACCATGCCGCCCAGTGTAATCTAATTTCCTTTGTTGCTCCTGTAAAATGCAGCTTTTTTTTTTTTTTTTGCACAAAAAAAGTGCGTAAAAGAACGCTGCAAAAATGCCACATATGAACATACTGTAGGCCCTGTGCACACGGGGAAGTTTTTGATGCAGTTTATCATGCACTTTGTTGCCTATATCTGCATGGATATCCTTATCACTGCAAAGTCCATGAGAAATCAGAAGCGCTGTGCGCATGTTTCTTCTTTTTTCCTTGATGTTTTTGGTGCAGAAAAAAAGAAGCAGCATGTCAATTTTTGGTCCGTTTCTCCTATGTTTTTTAGCCCATACAGCCATTGAAATCACAAAAAAACCACACCCAAAAATCGCACCAAGAACATGCGTTTTTGGTGCGTTTTTTTGGTTCACACAATTTGTGCAGCGTGTGCACATACCCTTAATGGATACAACCGTGGGAAACATCAGATAGGATTAATGTATAACTATATCGTCAAAGTATAGGGTAAAGTACATTAGATACGGCAGTATTCATGTATTAACTATTCTATTACTACAGCATATTACTAGTGCAGTACATTAGATAGCCCTAATGTATGAATTTATGAGTCATTCTGAATACATTACTATTATGTAGGAATTGTTTAGGGCTAGCAGGAGGGATCACTATGTGCAGCCATAGGAGAGAAGCACCTATATAACACTAACCTCTGCTCTCAACAGCTGCCGCTCCACATTTTCCATGGATAAGCACTTTTCCTATGACACAACAAGGAACAGGTTTCTGACCCTGCAGCTTCCACATGTACAGCTGTATACTAAACTCTCTGTGAGGCGTATAATGTGCTATTAGTTATTAGGGTCATCTATTTACTGTATATATTGGGATCCAACAAAAGGATGAAATTTCACCAGAAGTATAAAAAACTTCTTTATTGATCCATTATATCATATAAAAGTATGAGGAACTCCTTTATGGTGACCTGGCTACATGTTTTCTACATTGTTTGTATATATATAATGAATATATATAAGACATAAAGGAACCGATTAGATTTTTCCGAGAAAGTGAACTAGAATTGAGGTTCCCAGTGGTTTCTGGTACTTTTGGAGAATATGGGAAATTCTCAATGTCTAAGGAACTAAAATGTTAAAGATATACCGTAACTAGCACATCCGCTTTCAATGACTGTGGAAAGCTTTAGAAAATAAGAGCAATTCTGATCATTATTGTAGTACAATAAGGATATATAATAAAAAAAGCTGAGTGTATGTATGAGTGTATGTACGCTAAAGGAATCTGCACCGTCGCATTTACAATCACGAAATTTTGCACAGACACTGCATGTGACTCGGAACGTCAGACTATGTTTTGAAAAATTTAACTCCGCGCTTTACAGTTACTCGCCAACAAACCTGCCTCCATTAAAGTAAATGGAGCTAAAAGCTATAGGTTATTAATAGGAGCTGTGAGTGGTTACTATAGGAACTTAAGACATTCATAGTATAACAAGCTTATGTGTGAGGTAATAAGATGTTGGCAGAGAAACAGAGAAAGACAGACAGACATAGGCTCAGACAGAGTAAGAGCCAGACAAGGAAAGGGAAAGAGACAGAGAGAGAAACAGACAGTCAAAGAGACTGAGGCAGACAGACACAGACAGGGAAAGAGACAGACAGAGAGACAGACACTCAAAGAGACAGAGGCAGACAGACAGAGACGGGGAAAGAGACAGAGATGGGGAAAGAGACAGACACAGCTAGAGAGAGACAGACAGATACAGAGAGACAGACACACACAGACACAGAGATAGAGAGAGACAGACAGAGACTGATACAGACAGATAGACACAGACAGAGAGACATAGATAGAGACAGAGACACACATGGAAAGAGACAGACACGGAGAGACAGAGAGACAGACAGACACAAACAGACAGAGACTGGGAGAGAGACAAAGAGACAGTTACTATCCCGGGCAACGCCTGGGTACTACAGCTAGTATATATATAATGGATCTGTGACTAAATTTCACAACAGTTATTTATTTCACTCACTTATATAGTGCTATTAATTCCACAGCATTTTACAGATGTGATCATCACTGTCCCCATTGGGGCTCACAATCTAAATTCCCCATCAGTATGTATAAAACTTGATACATTGCTTAATAGATCTCTTAGACCTGATTAGGCTGGTGTACTTACTTTGAAAGTCCATTTAAGAATGGCTGAATAATTTCAATGTCTGAGTCTTGCCATAGAATGAAATCGCTCATGAGTCCATGAGTATTCAATCTCCATCAAGAGTGATTGACAGCTGCAGCTTGTACTGAGCAGTGTGTGCCCTCAGCAGGAGGAGGGACACTGAGGGGCTGTAAATCAGTTTTAGGTGGGCAGAGAATGACATCAGCTTTTATAAAAGATTATACAGTCCCTCTAACATTAATTTTCAGTTCACGTGACACATCAAGGCTAAAAGAAATATTTAGTTAATAAGTCGTAGGGAATTATATTGAGTAGAGATCTGGAATAAAATGCCTACTCAAAACAATAACAATAGCTCTAAGTACTCACATAAATTGCATGACCTATGGCCAAAAACAGCCATAGATTTGTGGTCATTTAATAGCCTTAAGGCCGCTTTACACACTGTGATATCGGTACCGATATCGCTAGCATGCATACCCGCCCCCATCGTTTGTGCGTCACAGGCAAATCGCTGCCCATGGTGCACAAAATCGCGCGGACCCGTCACACTACTTACAGTTAGGTCCAGAAATATTTGGACAGTGACACAATTTTCGCGAGTTGGGCTCTGCATGCCTCCACATTGGATTTGAAATGAAATCTCTACAACAGAATTCAAAGTGCAGATTGTAACGTTTAATTTGAAGGTTTGAACAAAAATATCTGATAGAAATTGTAGGAATTGTACACATTTCTTTACAAACACTCCACATTTTAGGAGGTCAAAAGTAATTGGACAAATAAACCAAACCCAAACAAAATATTTTTATTTTCAATATTTTGTTGCGAATCCTTTGGAAGCAATCACTGCCTTAAGTCTGGAACCCATGGACATCACCAAACGCTGGGTTTCCTCCTTCTTAATGCTTTGCCAGGCCTTTACAGCCGCAGCCTTCAGGTCTTGCTTGTTTGTGGGTCTTTCCGTCTTAAGTCTGGATTTGAGCAAGTGAAATGCATGCTCAATTGGGTTAAGATCTGGTGATTGACTTGGCCATTGCAGAAGGTTCCACTTTTTTGCACTCATGAACTCCTGGGTAGCTTTGGCTGTATGCTTGGGGTCATTGTCCATCTGTACTATGAAGCGCCATCCGATCAACTTAGCGGCATTTGGCTGAATCTGGGCTGAAAGTATATCCCGGTACACTTCAGAATTCATCCGGCTACTCTTGTCTGCTGTTATGTCATCAATAAACACAAGTGACCCAGTGCCATTGAAAGCCATGCATGCCCATGCCATCACGTTGCCTCCACCATGTTTTACAGAGGATGTGGTGTGCCTTGGATCATGTGCCGTTCCCTTTCTTCTCCAAACTTTTTTCTTCCCATCATTCTGGTACAGGTTGATCTTGGTCTCATCTGTCCATAGAATACTTTTCCAGAACTGAGCTGGCTTCATGAGGTGTTTTTCAGCAAATTTAACTCTGGCCTGTCTATTTTTGGAATTTATGAATGGTTTGCATCTAGATGTGAACCCTTTGTATTTACTTTCATGGAGTCTTCTCTTTACTGTTGACTTAGAGACAGATACACCTACTTCACTGAGAGTGTTCTGGACTTCAGTTGATGTTGTGAATGGGTTCTTCTTCACCAAAGAAAGTATGCGGCGATCATCCACCACTGTTGTTATCCGTGGACGCCCAGGCCTTTTTGAGTTCCCAAGCTCACCAGTCAATTCCTTTTTTCTCAGAATGTACCCGACTGTTGATTTTGCTACTCCAAGCATGTCTGCTATCTCTCTGATGGATTTTTTCTTTTTTTTCAGCCTCAGGATGTTCTGCTTCACCTTAATTGAGAGTTCCTTAGACCGCATGTTGTCTGGTCACAGCAACAACTTCCAAATGCAAAACCACACACCTGTAATCAACCCCAGACCTTTTAACTACTTCATTGATTACAGGTTAATACGGGAGACGCCTTCAGAGTTAATTGCAGCCCTTAGAGTCCCTTGTCCAATTACTTTTGGTCCCTTGAAAAAGAGGAGGCTATGCATTACAGAGCTATGATTCCTAAACCCTTTCTCCGATTTGGATGTGAAAACTCTTATATTGCAGCTGGGAGTGTGCACTTTCAGCCCATATTATATATATAATTGTATTTCTGAACATGTTTTTGTAAACAGCTAAAATAACAAAACTTGTGTCACTGTCCAAATATTTCAGGCCCTGACTGTACCTGCCTAACGACGTCGCTGTGACCGGTGAACCGCCTCCTTTCTAAGGGGGCAGTTCGTTCGGCGTCACAGGAATGTCACTAAGCGGCCACCCAATCAAAGCGGAGGGGCGGAGATGAGCAGGATGAACATCCCGCCCACCTCCTTCCTTCCTCATTGCCGGCGGCCACAGGTAAGGTGAGGTTCCTCATTCCTGCGGTGTCACACATAGCGATGTGTGCTGCCACAGGAACGACAAACAACATCGTACCTGCAGCAGCAACGATAATTGGGAATAGGGGAGCATGTCAACGATTAGTGATTTTACACGTGTTTGCGACGATTTTCAATTGCACGTAGGTGTCACACGCAACCACATTGCTAACGCGGCCGGATGTGCGTCACGAATTGCGTGACCCCAACGACATCGCTTTAGCGATGTCACAGCGTGTAAAGCGGCCTTTAGTCATGCAGATGGCATTTCCCATGTGCACAAAACGGTCAGTGATCAATTGTTCTGGACACATAGGCTATCATTGTTCTCGGCAGCACAGATACTGTTAACACCGGACAATGTGCTGCCAAGAATGACGATTTTTAAGGTAGCTTAAAGAGAATCTGTCAGTAGTATCAACACTCCTAAGCCAACTGACATACCATCAGGGGATTTGGTTTTCCATACCATTACTACAAATTACCAGTGACTGTTTTTCTGCTATCTCTAACACCTTGTGTTTTCTCCCACTACTCACCTTCCCGAACCCAATATTGCCATTTCTGTGTGTGGTTTCTCCCATTGTCTTGGGGTTATATTTGACTCCGATCTCTTCTTCACTCCCCACATTCGTTCATTCGCTCGTTCATGTCACATCCACCTCAATAACATCTCAAGAATTCGTACTTTTCTTACCTTTGACTCTACAAAAACTCTTACTGCCACTCTTATTCATTCTCGTCTGGATTAATGCAACTCTCTACCGATTGGTCTCCCTCTTACTAAACACTATGCGCTCCAATCCATCCTGAATGCCGCAGCCAGGATCATATTCCTCTCCAAACACTGCACCGATGCCTCTTATGTCCCAGTCAGTGAACTAGTTGCCTATCCGTTACAGAGTACAATATAAACTTATCACTCTAACCCATAAAGTTCTCTATGGTTCTGCACCGCTCTATATCTCCTCTCTTATTGCTTACTATCACCCTAACAAAGTCCTCTATTCTGCTAATAACATAAGACTAACATACTCAATAATCCAAACCTCCCACTTCCAGCTCCAAGACTTCACGTGAGCTGCGCCAGTTCAGTGTAGTTCACTACCCAGAACAATTTGATTAATTCCCAATATCCACAATTTTAAGCAGGCCCAAAAAACACATTTCTTTAGACTAGCCTATCAACTTAGCTCAATTAAATAACTATTCTCGTTTTCACATTACAAAAATTTCTTCCAAATCTGGTCCCTGTATCATCTGTTTCCACCCTCCATGCACTTAATAGCCCCATTTACATAAACTTGTACACATACTGGCTGGTGACCGGTTCATGCAGCGTTATTTTAATATCCTATATATTATATTGATGGCTGGACCAGACAATACAAACACTTTTTTACCATTTACCTCTTGTTTCTCCCCTTTTTTCCTCATAGGTTGTAAGCTATATTATTCTATCTAGTTCTTAAAAAAATTGATTTAAATAAATACATTGATGTCTGTAATCCAATGTCTTATTCTCGATAAATCCAAATTGCTCTTAATATGTAAATGAGGTGTTAGGATCTATGGGTGGATATAGAGCTCCCTAAGAATCAGCCTCCAAAGACAGCTTATTCATATATTAAGAAAAATGAAGATTTCTCTGAAATAAGACATCGGATTGCAGGTATCAAGGCATCACTTTATTCAGGTTTCTAAGACTTGCCTGCTCATATAGATAACTTAGGAGAGTTTATCCTACTGACCAATTCTCTATAACCCTTTCACAACATTTGCCATACATGTACGACCCATGTCAAAAACTGATGTATTATTATTATTATTATTATTATAGCACCATTTATTCCATGGCGCTTTACAGGTGAAAAGGGTATACATAAAAACAATATACAATGTACAATAATCAGGAATATTACAGAAGCAGACTGGTATAGGAGGAGAGGGGACCCTGCCCGCGAGGGCTCACAGTCTACAGCAGAGGTCTCAAACACGTGGCCCGCCTGTACCGCCCCTGCAGTGGCCGAACCGCTCGGATCTGGACGTCACTGCTCATGGCTCGAGGGTCTCCGGACCCGGGGGCTAAAGGGTCACACCCGAATAAAGAAGGGGGTATTTACAGGGGAGATATATTGTTCGTGACACCATCTGTGGTGTGCGGTAATAGGGAGTACCGCCGCTGCCGTTGGGAGTACCCGGGGTGATGGAATGGGGAAGCTAGATGACATTACCCTCCACAGGTAGGGAAAGGCCCCGAGACCCCGGATGGTGGTATGAGGTGCAGGGGAAGCGCAGGCTCGCTGGTTGCAGGGGTTAATCAGGTACTCACTCAGCAAGAAAGCAGACGCTGACAACGTGGTAAACCAAGTCTCTGAATGCCGCTGTCTTCCGAGGGGAGCTCGTCCGGGTCCCGTCCCCTGCAGTACTGCCTGGTGGTCTCTGGCCTGCCTTCTGGCACCATATTTTAGAGTGTCCTTTGTGGCCCGTCAGCTTGGAGCTTTCCGGGCCCCGCTCCCTGCTATGAATAGCAAGAGGAGCCTGCTCTCAGGAGCTCATGCTTGGGATTTCAGTGGCCTGCTTTGCTTGGAAATCCCTATCCCCCTCGTTGCGCTAGTGCCCCCGATCTCTGAGCTTCGTGGGAACAGTCCATATAGGCCCTGTCTTCCGCAGGTTAATTGCCGGGTTGGTTGAAGCTTCTAACCGACCTAGGGTCCATGTACCCCAACGTGCCTTTGGTCCCAGCCCAGCTATTGAACTGCGGCTGCTGGCTATCCTCCAAGACTAGCCAAGCACCCAGTCCCAATCTCCCACGACCGGGTCTCCGACTCCTCCGGGTCCAGACCACCGTCTGCGACCTAGTCTCCTTTTTCCCTGGGAGCTCCAACTCCCAGCTTCCTGAAGCTCGAGGGCTACCACTCCACTCTGGGGAGCTGCTACTCCCAGACATACACAGACACTCCTCACACATTGGGAGCTGCTTCTGTTCTGCCTGTCAGCTCTGCTCTGCTGGACTGCCCTATTCCAGCTTAAGCAGTCCACTGGTGTGCCTGACAGGTTTGGTGAGAGGTGTAACTAGGATTTGTGGATGCTGGCAGATGCAGTACTGCATGATAGGGACCCAGAACCATGGGGGGTTGAGCCCTGCACGGGGAGAGAAAGATTGTGCAGAACCCTCTGACAACCTGACTAGTCCAGGGCGTCACACATGCGGCCCCTGAGGCTGCTTTTTCCAGCCCAGAGATCCCGTGACGATCACAGCTTCATGTCGGGAGCCGACAGGCAGGGTTTTACAGTTGAATCATTTGCAGTGCAGTGTTTGCTGTGGGCCGCACACACACAGTGGATGGGATTTCTAGAAATCCTATCCACTCTGCTTGTACTGTACAACCCAGCGCTCTGGATGCAGCTGAAACATGCTGCCTCCAAAACGCTGCAAACACTGATCAGCACGCAGCCCTGAGGGAACGGAGGAAAGGTGAGGAGAATTTTATTTATTTTTTTTTTTGCGTTTGTGAAGAGCAGCATAATAGGGGACAAGGATGAGGGCACAATGATGGCCATAATACTACAAGGATGGGCACAATACTACAAGGTACTGAACAGTACTAGAAGGATGGGCACAATACTAGAAGGATAGGCACAATACTACAAGGATGAGGGCACAATGATGGGCACAATACAATACACAATACTACAGGGCACAAGTATGGACAATACTACAAGGATGGGTACAATACTACAGGGCACAAGGATAGACACAATACTACAAGGATGTGCACAATACTACAAGGATGGGCACAATACTACAGGGCACAAGGGTGAGCACAATACTACAGGGCACAAGTAGTATTGTGCTCACCCTTGTGCCCTGTAGTATTGTGCTCACCCTTGTGCCCTGTAGTATTGTGCAGGGCACAAGGGTGAGCACAATACTACAGGGCACAAGTATGGGCTGTACTACAAGGATGAGTACAATACTACAGGGCACAAGGATGGGAGACATTACTACAGGGCACAAAGATGGGTACATTACTCAGGGTACAGGGAAGAGGCACATTACTATAGGGCACAAGGATGGGAGACATTACTACAGGGGACAAGATGGGGACATCACTACAGAGGACAAGGATGGGGGGACATTACTAAAAGGCACGATGGGGACATTGCTACAGTACAGGGGACATAACTACAGGGCACGAGAATGTGCATATTATACAGGACACAAGGGGGGACATTACTACAGGATGGAGACATTACAACAAGATGTTGGCTAAGGCTAAGTTCACATTTCCGTTGTTTTGCATCAGTCACATGCGTTGCTTGACGCATGTGACTGATGCGTTGTACAACGGATGACAAAGAAAAGAATTTCATTGTCGGACTCCGTTATGTGTGGGGGGCGGAGTTTGGGGGGCGGAGCTGAGGACGTCAGTGCCGCGGTCTGCATAGCTGCGGACAGGTGAGTGTGTGTGTGTGTGTGTACATGCGGAGTGCGGGAGGGGTGGAGCGCGAGGGGGCGGAGCCGAGCGGGGCCGTGAAGCTGAGGACGTCAGTGCCGCGGGGACTGCAGGGCTGGGAACAAGTGAGTTTGAGTGTGTGTGTGTATACACATGCGGAATGCGGGAGGGGGCGGAGCCGAGTCAGGAAGTGTCGGCCTCCTTGCACACTGTATCCAGGGTAAATATCGGGTAACTAAAAGCAAAGCACTTTTTGCTTGGTTACCCGATATTTATCTTGGATACCAGTGTACACCGCCTAGCGCGGGCTCCCTGCACCCGTAACCACTGTAAATATCGGGTAACTAACCAAAGCGCATTGCTTGGTTACCCGATGTGTATCCTGGTTACGTGTGCAAGGAGCCAGAGAGAGCATGCGCAGCAAAATCCTATGGATCGCGCTGCTCAAAAGAACGTTATAGGCTGCATTGCTCCCGCCCGGCGATCAGTTAAAAAATGACTGACCGCGACGCAGCGGATGCAACGCAGCATCATCAGTCGCAATCCGTCACTAATAGAAGTCTATGGGGAAAAACAGGATTCCTGCAAAACATTTTGCAGGATACTGTAATTCCTCTAGACGATGAATTGTGACTGATGCAAAACAACAGAAGTGTGAACTTAGCCTAAGCTAAGTTCTTCAAAGTAGCCACCTTTTGCTTTAATTACTGCTTTGCACACTCTTGGCATTCTCTTGTTAACCTGCGATTTCTGAGGCTGGTGACTCGGATAAACTTACCCTCCGCAGCAGAGGTGACTCTTGGTCTTCCTTTCCTGGGGTGGTCCTCATGTGAGCCAGTTTCTTTGTAGTGTTTGATGGTTTTTGCCACTGCACTTGGAGTCACTTTCAAAGTTTTCCCAATTTTTCGGACTGACTGACCTTCATTTCTTAAAGTAATTATGGCCACTCGTTTTTCTTTACTTAGCTGTTTTTTTCTTGCCATAATACAAATTCAAACAGTCTATTCAGTAGGACTATCAGCTGTGTATCCACCAGACTTCTGCACAACACAACTGATGGTCCCAACCCCATTTATAAGGCAAGAAATCCCACTTAGGCTAAGTTCACACATCCTGTGTTTTCAATCCGTCAGGTCCGTCAGCAACGGATCAGTCATTTTCAAGATGTCAACTGATGCAACTGATGTGTTTTTCACAGGATTCCTTTCACAGGAATCCTGTGAAAAAACGGATCAGTTGCGTCCGTTACATCCGCTGTGCGTCCGTTTTTTGACGGATCAGTCATGATCCGTCTGTGTTTGGGACAGCCCAGTGGGCGTGCCAAGCATGCTGGGCATGCTCAGTAGAGCATGACGGAATCCTGCGCTGGATTCTGTTGTAAGACGGATTACGACGGAATCCAGCACCATAGACATGCATTACAAGCTTGACGGATGGCGACGGATTCCTGCGCGGCGCGTTAATTTTGATGGCCCGAAAAACGTTACATTCTGCGTTGCTACCCGCTCGGCGGTCAGTCAAAAACGACGGACCGCGACGCAGCGGATGCAACGCAGGGTCATCAGTCGCAATCCGTCGCTAATAGAAGTCTATGGGGAAATACAGGATTCCTGCAAAATATTTTGCAGGATACCGTAATTCCCCAAGGCGACGGATTGTGACTGATGCAAAACACAGGATGTGTGAACTTAGCCTTATTGAACCTGACAGGGCACACCTGCGATATGAAAACCATTTCTGGTGACTACCTCTTGAAGCTCATCAAGAGAATGCCAAGAGTGTGCAAAGCAGTAATCAAAGCAAAAGGTGGCTACTTTGAAGAACCTAGAATATAAGACATATTTTCAGTTGTTTCACACTTTTTTAAGTGTTTCATTCCACATGTGTTAATAGTTTTGATGCCTTCAATGTGACTCTACAATTTTCAGTCATGAAAATAAAGAAAACTCTTTGAATGACAAGGTGTGTCCACACTTTTGGTCTGTACTGTATGTGATATCACCGCATTCAGAAAAGTCCAATCTATCAAAATCTAAAATAATTAAAACAACTGGAAACACTGTAACCAAAATAAATTCAAGAAAACCAACATTACATGGGCGGCTCGGTGGCTCAGGGGTTAGCACTGTTACTTTGCAGCGCTGGTTGAAATCCCACCAAGGACATCTGTAAGGAGTTTGCATGTTCTCCCCATGTTTGCGTGGGTTTCCTCCGAAGTCTCCTGTCTGCTCGCACACTCCAAAGACATACTGATAGGGAATTTAGATTGTGAGCCCCGATGGAGACAATGATGATGTATGTAAAACACTGCAGAATATGTTGGTGCCATATAAAGATTATTATTTTTATTATCTAAAAGTCATAACTATCCCAAAATGGTATCAATAAAACTGTTGTTTCTCCCCTCAAAAAGTAAGCCATTACCCTTCCATTGACAAAAAAATGAAAATCTTACGGGTCTTGGAAAATAGTGACACAACCCCCAAATTGTATTTTTTGCAAACTTCTGAATTTTTTCTTCACCACTAAATTAATAAAAAAATTGGGTATGAATTGTACTGCTACAATTCAACTGATGAGGGGTATAATATTGGCAGGTAATTTTTATCACAAAATGTACAACATAAAAACAACTGCCAAAAAACTATGTCAGAATTGTGGTTTATTTTCATGATTGGCTTTTTCCAGTATACTATGTGGTAAAAGGAATGGTGTTATTGAAAAGTACAACTCGTTCCACAAAAAAAACAAACCTTCCATGTCTGGGTGGACAGAAAAATTAAAAAATGAAGTCTGGGAAGAAGGGGAAGAAAAATTAAAACACAAAGACGAAAATTGGCTGTGGGGTTGAAAATCATTTTAACTGATGAACAAGCATTTTGGTGATTGGCAGCCTGTTTACACTTCATGATTATCGAGAAAAAAAAGCATTCTTAATCATGCAGTGTAAATGCACCTAGAAGTTTTGTAATGCTAAGAGGGTTGGTCACTTTATCATTAGACAGTAGATGGAAAAGAGAAGGCATCACCGCACAGATTTAATTCTCTTACAGGCTGTGTTTCAGTCACGGGGGTGGTGCCAGCATTGGTTCAGTCACTGCTCTGTGTATGGAGAGGGCGGCTGTAACGGGTGCTTTACATGCTGCGACATCACTAGCGTTTGCTAGCGATGTCATCGCGATAGCACCCACCCCCGTCGTGTGTGCGATATGTAGTGATCGCTGCCGTAGTGAACATTATCGCTACGGCAGCATCACACGCACATACCTGTTCAGCGACGTCGCTGTGACCGCCGAACAATCCCTCCTTCAAGGGGGAGGTATATCATGGCAATGTCACTAAGCGGCCGCCCAATAGCAGAGGAGGGGCGCAGATGAGCGGAACGTAACATCCCGCCCACCTCCTTCCTTCTTCATTGCCGGTGGACGCAGGTAAGGAGATGTTCGTCGTTCCTGCGGAGTCACACATAGAGATGTGTGCTGCCGCAGGAACGACAAACAACCTCGCTACTCACCTGTCAACGATTTTTGGTTTTGGAGCGACCTCTCCAAAACCAATGATTTTTACCTCTTTTGCGATTGTTTTAGGTCGCTCAGAGATGTTACATGCTGCGATGTCGCTAACGACGTCGGATGTGGTCACAAACACCGTTACCCTGACGATATATCGTTAGCGATGTCGCAGCGTGTAAAGCCCCCTTAACTGCGCCCAGCACTACTTACTCAGCATTAGAACCTGCTATCAGTCCATGCGGGGGAAGGTTACAGCCAGGGGCGTAACGATCGCGGTCGCAGAGGTCGCCACTGCGACCGGGCCCGCAGGGTTATAGGGGCCCGGCAGCCGGTCTGCAGAGCCGGTTGCCGGGCCCCTATGTGTAGTGCCACTATGTAGTGGCCGACTGCGCGACCGTTAGGGGGCCGGCCTGTGAGTCAGGGGGGGCCCAGTGTCTGCAGGGGGGCAGAGGGGCCCCTGACCTGGAGAGGCCACCAGGCGTTCCTGACCTGCTGCAGAGGAGATGTGCTCCTGCACGGCAGACGGAAACCATCCCTACCAGGACCTGCGATGACGTCACGCCCATGTGACTGTGTGGGAGGAGACACAGGATGCCGGGAGAAAGCAGGAGAAGATACTTCGAACACATGAGTGGTAATGAGAAAAGAGGGGACATGAGGGGAGGGTTGCGGGGTGAGTGGGATATGAGGGCTGCAGACTGTGACAGAAGCATGTGAAGGGTGCAGAGTGTTTGAGAGGGGTAAGTTGGGGTACGGGCAGGGTGAGATATGTGGGTCAGGGTGTGTGTGTGATATGGGGGTGCAGGCTGTATAGGGAGCAGGGGTGGGACATATGGGGGCAGGGGCATAACCACCGCAGTCGCAGGGGTCAGAAGGAGCTGAGAGGTACTTGTTTTTTTATTTTGCTGGCTGCATGACACATATAGGTCCGGGGAAGCTGCCTGCATGACACATGGAGACCCTGGGGGGGGGGGGGGGGCTGGCTGCATGACACATAGAGGCCCTGGGGGGGGGCTGGCTGCATGACACATAGAGGCCCTGGGGGGGGCTGGCTGCATGACACATAGATGCCCTGGGTGGGGCTGGCTGCATGACACATATAGGTCCGGGGAAGCTGCCTGCGTGACACATAGAGGCCCTGGGGGGGGCTGGCTGCATGACACATAGAGGCCCTGGGGGGGGGCTGGCTGCATGACACATAGAGGCCCTGGGGGGGGGGGCTGGCTGCATGACACATAGAGGCCCTGGGGGGGGGGGGCTGGCTGCATGACACATAGAGGCCCTGGGGGGGGGGCTGGCTGCATGACACATATAGGCCCAGGGAAGCTGCCTGCATGACACATGGAGACCCTGGGGGGGCTGGCTGCATGACACATAGAGGCCCTGGGGGGGCTGGCTGCATGACACATAGAGGCCCTGGGGAAGCTGCCTGCATGACACATGGAGACCCTGGGGGGGCTGGCTGCATGACACATAGAGGCCCTGGGGGGGGGGGGGGGCTGGCTGCATGACGCATAGAGGCCCTGGGGGGGCTGGCTGCATGACGCATAGAGGCCCTGGGGGGGCTGGCTGCATGACACACATAGGCCCGGGGGAAGCTGGCTGCATTACACATGGAGGCCCTGGTGGGGCTGGCTGCATGACACCTGGTGGGGCTGGCTGCATGACACATGGAGGCCCTGGTGGGACTGGCTGCATAATACATGGAGGCCTGGGGGTGCTGGCTGCATGATACATGGAGGTCTATGGGACTGCATAATAAACATGAAGGACACCTTATACATAGACTATAGCAGCGCATTATACATGGAGGTCTATGGGGCTGCATTATAATACATATAGGACTATGGGGGCTACATTATAATATATGGAGGACTATGGAGGCTACCTTACACATGGTCTGTGGGGGTGCAGTATAAAGCATGGGGGACTGTGGTGCAGTAAAAAATATGGAGAACTATGGGAAATGCATTATAATACATGGATGACTATGGGGGTGCATTCTAATATATAAAGGGTTATGTGGGACCCTTTATACTATATGGAAGGCTATGTGGGGGCCATTATAGTATTTGAAGAACTATATATGAGGGAGGAAAAAGATACAAGTATGGGATGGGAATGTTTTGTGCTGAGGGAAAAGGGCTCTTTTCCCATGTTCTGATATACATCTCTCAGCACCCAGCTTTCCCATGCTCTGCTATACATCTCTCAGCACCCAGCTTTCCCATGCTCTGCTATACATCTCTCAGCACCCAGCTTTCCCATGCTCTGCTATACATCTCTCAGCACCCAGCTTTCCCATGCTCTGCTATACATCTCTCAGCACCCAGCTTTCCCATGCTCTGCTATACATCTCTCAGCACCCAGCTTTCCCATGCTCTGCTATACATCTCTCAGCACCCAGCTTTCCCATGCTCTGCTATACATCTCTCAGCACCCAGCTTTCCCATGTTCTGATATACATCTCTCAGCACCCAGCTTTCCCATGCTCTGCTATACATCTCTCAGCACCCAGCTTTCCCATGCTCTGCTATACATCTCTCAGCACCCAGCTTTCCCATGCTCTGCTATACATCTCTCAGCACCCAGCTTTCCCATGCTCTGCTATACATCTCTCAGCACCCAGCTTTCCCATGCTCTGCTATACATCTCTCAGCACCCAGCTTTCCCATGCTCTGCTATACATCTCTCAGCACCCAGCTTTCCCATGCTCTGATATGGGAAAGCTGGGTGCTGAGGGAAAGATGTATGACAGAGCATGGGAAAGCAGGGTGCTGATAGAGGGATTTTAGATCATGGGAAACCTGGGTGCTGTGGGTAAAAGCCAAGTGTCAGCATCATTATCCCGTACCCTAAGTGTTGTGTACATGGAGGGGGGCCCCGGTCCAAAGTTTGCACCAGGGCCCATCAAACTCTAGTTACGCCACTGGTTACAGCTGCTGCTCTCCATGTACAGAGCGGTTGCGCTTCCCCCGTGACTGAAACCAGAACGCTGCAAGAGAATTAAACTTCTTTTGCTCGTGGCAGCGTAGTTCAATGTGTAGGCCCCAGTCAGGTTTCTAATGCTATTAACCTGCAGATTAACCCCATATCTGCAGGTTAATTGCATTTTTACATGTGACAGGTTCCCTTTAGTGCTGTATTAATAGTAGAGAAAAGCTTTTTATTATGGACTTAAATTTATTTTTTTTCCACATGTGCTTTTTTTTTACACTCCTTATATAGTTGATAGTGAGAAAATGCAATTAAACCAGGTAGTTCAGCAGTATCTTTCGATGGGGAGAAGTTTTCATGAACTTACATCCACTTTGCTTGGACTTGTAGACCGTGTTGACATATAGTGTAAATGCTGCGTACCGTAGTTTTTGTTTTATAAGATGCACCGGATTATAAGACGCACCCCAAATTTAGCAAGATAGAAAAAAATCATTTTTAATGTTAAAATGAGAGTACGTTTTATAATCCTAGTGCGTCTTAATCCTAATGCTTACCAGGAGGGAGCGGCGGTAGTAGAGCGGCTCAGGAAGGTCACCAGAGACATGGTAGGCGATGCTGCGGGCTCAGAGGAGGGGATTTTGTGTCTCAGGAGGGTTGGCGATACTGGGGGCTCGGGGGTGTAGCAGCGGGTGCCATTGAATCCCTAGATATGACTTACCAGCGCAATGGTGGTGGAGCGGGGTCATGGGAGGCAGGGTCCCATGACGCACTCAGGTTGTCGCAGCGGGTGCCATTGATCTGCAGGCAGGTGGGCTGTGGGCGTGTCACAGGATGGGGTGTCTCGGCAGCAGCTGCATTGAGCTGACTGCAGGCTCCATTGAATCGCTCGCTTTTGATGAGATGGACTTCAAGAAAATGGCCACTGAGGCGGCGCATACATAGATAGGACTCACTTTCATGAAGTCCATCGTGTCAATCTGCGCACGCGTCGCCTCTGTGGCCATTTTCTTGAAGTTCATTGCATCAACCGCGGGCAACCTTACTGCTTCACCACCACCACCACAGCTGCCGCCCCACCACCGTGCGGAGCTGCCACCCAACCTACACCCCACCTACTGTAATGTAAGAATGTAAGCCCACAAGGGCAGGGCCCTCTTCCCTCTGTACTAGTCTATCTATTGTAACTTATATATGTATTCTGTATGTAACCCCCTTCTCATGTACACCACCCTGGAATCAATGGTGCTCTATAAATAAATAATAATAATAATAATAAGAAGAAGAAGAAGAATTCAATGGAGAAAGCAGTCAGCTCCATGCACCCGCCGCTGAGACACCCCTCCTGTGACACCCTCACCTCCCACCAGCAGATCAATGGCGCCCACCGTGACACCCCCGAGCGCATCCTGTGACCCTGTCTCCTATGACCCCCCTCCACCATCGTCGTCCCGGTTGGTCATATCTGTTTTCTAAGACGCACCCCATTTTACCCCCAGTTTGTGGGAAAAAGTCTGTCTTACAATCTTGAAAATACTTTATTTTTCTACCACATTATTTGGGGGGGGGGGGGGGGAAGAAATTCTGCTACATTTAACTGTCCCATCAACATGGATGTGATTTCATGAAAACTGCTACGGACGTGTGTCTGAAGACACTGCTGAACTGCGCGGTTTTGGTGCTCTTTTCTTTCTTTTTATTCTTTTATGGAGCGTGTGAAGAAAAAAAACACAGAAAAAACAGTTACTGTTAGGTGCAGAATCAAAGCTTATCTGTACTATAAAAAAAACCACGTTAAATCTATGACAAAATGCATGAAATAAGCATAAGAGGCAAGCATAAGAGGAAAAAAAAGCATAACAAATGCAATAACCAGGGAGGATTGTTGATCCGTAGTTTGGTGAGAACACCTTCAGAAAACATACAGAACACAAAAAAACCCCCAGTATTTATAGTACGTGTAAACGGATACAAAAACAAGACCTCATATAGTGAAGCTTATGTAAAAAGGAGAAAGGTATGGCTGGTACAACTATGAATGAATGGACAAAAAAGTAAATCCATAAGTCCCAATCATCCTGGATGCAGCTGGACAGTCCCAAAATTAAGTTGGCACCCTGCAGTCCTGGGTGGTCTGCAAAATATACCTTACTGCCACTGTCCAGGGCCTCACTACCACCGCCCAGGGTTGCAAAACCTACTGTTAAATTTTTCCTAGACAATAGGACAAAAATTACAAATTTTTTACCAACATTTACCAAAAGCCCTTGATAAAACCAAACCCACTTATAAAACCATACCCGATGGAATGTCCAAAATAATACAGAGTAAGAGCACAAAATAAATAAAAATATGCAGATGTGTCTTTTTAGATAGTGTATGTAAACTTCTAGTTTCAATTATATATATATATATATATATATATATATATATATATATACATACACAGTACAGTACAATACAATACAGTATATGTATAGCTCTGGCAAGTTAAGAGACCACTACAAAACTTTCAGTTATTCTGATCTTTCTCTTTATAGGTATACTTTTGAGTAAAATGTAAATTGTTCTTTTATTCAATAAACTACCGACAAGATATCGCCGAATTTCCAAGCAATAAATTTTGTATTTATTTTTTGAAAATGAGAAATGGTCAAAATAAAACAATGCATTGCTTTCAGACCTAAAAATAATGCAAAGAAAGCAAGTTCATAATCATTTAGAAACAACAATACTAATAATGTTTTAACTTAGGAAGAGTTCAGAAATCAATATAATGTGGGATAACCATGATTTTTAATCACAGCTTTCATGCGTCTTGGCTGCTTTCCACCAGTCTTTCAAACTGCTTTTGAGTGACCTTATGCCACTCCTGGTACAAAAATTTAAGCAGTTTTTCTTTGTTTGATGGCTTGTGACTATCCATCTTCCTCTTGATTACATTCCAAAGGTTTTCAATGGGGTTCAGGTCTGGAGATTGGGCTGACCATGACATGGTTTTGATGTGGTGGTCCTTTATTTACACATTTATTGACCTAGCTGTGTTGCATGACACATTGTCCTGCTGGAAAAAACAGTCCTCAGAGTTAGGGAACATTGCCTGAGCAGAAGGAAGCAAATGTTTTTCCAGGATAATCTTGTATGCGGCTTGATTCATAAGTTCTTTGCAAACTTTAATCTTCCCAATTCCAGCCTTGCTGAAGCATCCTTAGATCATCACCGATCCTCCACCAAATTTCACAGTGGGTACAAGACACTGTTATTTGTACAGCTCTCCAGGTCTACGTCTAACCATTAGCTGACCAGTGTTGGGCAAAGCTGAAAATTAGGCTGCTTTCACACTTCCGTCTTTTTCCATCAGTCACAATCCGTTTTGTGACTGATGTGACACATGCGTTGGAGATTGTGGTACAACTGATCAGATGGATCCGTTAAAAAAACTGATCCGTTGTAGCAGTTTGTACCTGGCAAAGAGAATGCAGCTGTGGCCGTGGGTAACCTGAGTGATGTCACTGCTGACATGCCGACTCACTTCAGTTGCTCCGTGGAGCTCACAGCGAGCGGCGGTGCTCTACGGCCTCTCCTGTCAGCTTCTGATGTAGCAGAGGTAAAAGCGTTGTGGGACCCCTTGTGGAGTACATCTGACCTGGAGGGGTATTTGGGGATTAATAAAGTGGTGAAAGAGGTTTTTTCTTTGTCGCTCCTAATTGGGAGACCCAGACAATTGGGTGTATAGCTACTGCCTCCGGAGGCCACACAAAGTACTACACTTAAAAGTGTAAGGCCCCTCCCCTTCTGGCTATACACCCCCCCATGAGATCACGGGCTCCTCAGTTTTATGCTTTGTGCGAAGGAGGCCAGACATCCACGCATAGCTCCACTGTTTAGTCAGCAGCAGCTGCTGACTATGTCGGATGGAAGAAAAGAGGGCCCATACGAGGGCCCCCAGCATGCTCCCTTCTCACCCCACTTTCTGTCGGCGGTGTTTGTTAAGGTTGAGGTACCCATTGCGGGTACGGAGGCTGGAGCCCACATGCTGATTCCTTCCCCATCCCCATTAGGGCTCTGGGTGAAGTGGGACTTTACCGGTCTCCGGGCACTGAGGCCGTGCTCCATCCACAGCCCCTGGAGGATCTGCTGGATACGGAGCGGAGTTTCCTCAGGGACAGGACCCTGCTCCATCAAGGTACTCCGTGTCCCCGTGCTTATCGCACGCACACTGCAGCATTGCTGGGTGTGTTAGTGCGCCGGGGTAAACAGCGCTGCTGCGCTTGTGCCGTTACTCACTACAGCTCTGCTGAGTGAGGTGACTTAGTACGATCGGCCGATCCGGCCGCGGGGGTCAGTTTTTACTGCGTCGCGGCTGGGATTTGTGGTGCGCCGGGGACTTCCGCGCTGGCCGTGCATATATGACGGCCGCGCTAGATTACTACAGTCCCCGGCTTTTGCGGCCTAGTTCGTATCGTTCCCGCCCCCAGACCTGCCAGTCAGGAGGAGGGCGGGACGCTGTACAGACCAGCAGCGCTAAGAGCTGGAGTCTGTTTTACATACTCCAGCCCTCACACTAGGCACAGTGGGACGCAGTTTCCCGCACTTTTGTTTGTGACGCCCACGGTCCGCCCCTCTTCACAGGACGCCGGCAGCCATTCCTGCCTGCACGCTGAGCTGCAGAGGGGAGACGGGGAGACTCAGACAAGGGATTCTACGACCTTACACCCGCTTTTCAGCGGGCGGTAAGCAGCCCTCAAGGGCTCTCCCCCACTTGTGCCATAGTGTACTTTGTATTTTGTGCTGGCAATACTTTGCACTGTACAGTCGCTGGTGATTTTCTGCTATATACCCTCCTTAGATTTCTCAAGGAGACAACAGCATGTCGTCCGCAAAAAGCAAAAGTGCCAAGGCACGGACTTTATATGCTGCTTGTACCGCATGTGGGGCTACTCTACCGGCAGGTTCCACTGACCCCCATTGTGTGCAGTGCTCGGCCCCTGTGGCAATTGCTCAGCCGGGGCCGCTGCTAGAGGTGACCCAGGGAGAACCACCTGTGAATGCTGTCCAGGTGACAGGGACGGAGTTTGCAGCTTTTGCTGACAGATTGTCTATGACTATGTCTAAAATTCTTGAAACATTGCAGTCTAGACCAGTAACTCAGACCATGGGCACTGTTGATTCATTGCCACCTTGTTCCCCTCAGCTGGACCACTTCCTAGCTCCGGGGGTGTCACATGCACCCCAGGGTGACGGCTCTGACTCGGACGACAGTCCCAGACAACCTAAGCGGGCTCGCTATGAGCGACCCTCAACTTCATCACACTTGGTCAGGGTCCCAGCGGGACGACTCTCTGTGTGATGAGGCGGATGTAACTGATCAGGAGTCTGATGCTGGGGCCGCTCTCAATCTAGATAACCCGGATGGTGACGCCATAGTGAATGATCTTATAGCGTCCATCAATAAGATGTTAGATATTTCTCCACCAGCTCCTCTTGCGGAGGAGGCAGCTTCACAGCAGGAGAAATTCCATTTCAGGTATCCCAAGCGTAAATTAAGCACTTTTCTGGACCACTCTGACTTTAGAGACGCAATCCAGAAACACCACGCTTATCCAGATAAGCGTTTTTCCAAACGGCTTAAAGATACACGCTATCCTTTTCCCCCTGACGTGGTCAAGGGCTGGACACAGTGTCCCAAGGTGGACCCTCCAATCTCCAGGCTTGCAGCCAGATCTCTAGTTGCAGTGGAAGATGGGGCGGCACTTAAAGATGCCACTGACAGACAGATGGAGCTCTGGTTAAAATCCATCTATGAAGCGATTGGAGCGTCGTTGGCGCCAGCATTCGCAGCCGTATGGGCACTCCAAGCTATTTCAGCTGGCCTTACACAGGTCGACACGGTCACACGTACATCTGCTCCGCAGGTGGCACCCTTGACCTCTCAAATGTCTGCATTCGCGTCTTACGCGATTAATGCTGTCCTAGACTCTACGAGCCGTACGGCGGTGGCGTCAGCCAACTCTGTGGTTTTACGCAGAGCCCTGTGGTTGAGAGAATGGAAGGCAGATTCTTCTTCCAAGAAGTGCTTAACCAGTTTGCCTTTTTCTCGTGACCGATTGTTTGGTGAGCGTTTGGATGAAATCATTAAACACTCCAAGGGTAAGGATTCATCCTTACCTCAGCCCAGACAAAACAAACCCCAACAGAGGAGGGGACAGTCTGGTTTTCGGTCCTTTCGAGGCTCAGGCAGGTCCCAATTCTACTCGTCCAAAAGGACTCAAAAGGATCAGAGGGGCTCAGATTCTTGGCGGACTCAATCACGCCCAAAAAAGCCAGCCGGAAGAACCGTTACCAAGACGGCTTCCTCATGACTCTCAGCCTCCTCTCTCCGCATCCTTGGTCGGTGGCAGGCTCTCCCGCTTTGGCGACATTTGGCTGTCACAGGTCAAAGACCGTTGGGTGACAGACATTCTGTCTCACGGGTACAGGATAGAGTTCAGCTCTCGTCCTCCAACTCGCTTCTTCAGAACTTCCCCACCGCCCGACCGAGCCGATGCTCTGTTACAAGCGGTGTCCGCTCTAAAGACGGAAGGAGTGGTGACTTCTGTTCCTCTTCAGGAACAAGGTCACGGTTTTTACTCCAATTTGTTTGTGGTGCCAAAGAAAGACGGGTCGTTCCGTCCCGTCCTGGATCTAAAGCTGCTCAACAAACACGTAAAAACCAGGAGGTTCCGGATGGAATCTCTCCGCTCCGTTATCGCCTCAATGTCTCAAGGAGATTTCCTAGCATCAATAGACATCAAGGATGCTTATCTCCACGTGCCAATTGCGCCAGAGCATCAGCGTTTTCTACGCTTCGTTATAGGAAGCGAACACCTGCAGTTCGTAGCTCTACCTTTCGGGCTGGCGACAGCCCCTCGGGTCTTCACCAAGGTCATGGCAGCAGTAGTAGCAGTCCTGCACTCGCAAGGTCACTCCGTGATCCCGTATTTGGACGATCTACTTATCAAGGCACCCTCTCAAGAGGCATGCCAACACAGCCTGAACGTGGCACTGAAGACTCTCCAGAGTTTCGGGTGGATTATCAACTTTTCAAAGTCAAATCTAACCCCGACCCAATCACTAACATATCTTGGCATGGAGTTTCATACTCTCTCAGCGATAGTGAAACTTCCACTGGACAAACAGTGCTCGCTACAGATAGGGGTGCAATCTCTCCTTCAGGGCCAGTCGCACCCCTTGAGGCGCCTCATGCACTTCCTAGGGAAGATGGTAGCAGCAATGGAAGCAGTTCCTTTTGCGCAGTTTCATCTACGTCCACTACAATGGGACATTCTCCGCCAATGGGACGGGAAGTCGACGTCCCTCGACAGGGAGGTCTGACTCTCTCAGGCAGCCAAGGAATCTCTCCGGTGGTGGCTTCTTCCCACCTCATTGTCAAAAGGAAAGTCGTTCCTACCCCCATCCTGGGCGGTGGTCACGACAGATGCGAGTCTATCAGGGTGGGGAGCAGTGTTTCTCCACCACAGGGCTCAAGGTACGTGGACTCGGAAAGAGTCCACCCTTCAGATCAATGTTCTGGAGATCAGAGCAGTCTATCTTGCCCTACAAGCCTTCCAACAGTGGCTGGAAGGCAAGCAGATCCGAATTCAGTCGGACAACTCCACAGCGGTGGCATACATCAACCACCAAGGGGGAACACGCAGTCGGCAAGCCTTCCAGGAAGTCCGGCGGATTCTGACGTGGGTGGAAGACACGGCATCCACCATATCCGCAGTTCACATCCCAGGCGTAGAAAACTGGGAAGCAGACTTTCTGAGTTGCCAGGGCATGGACGCAGGGGAATGGTCTCTTCACCCGGACGTGTTTCAGGAGATCTGTCGCCGCTGGGGGATGCCGGACGTCGACCTGATGGCGTCACGGCACAACAACAAGGTCCCGGTTTTCATGGCACGGTCTCACGATCACCGAGCTCTGGCGGCAGACGCCTTAGTTCAAGATTGGTCGCAGTTCCGGCTACCGTATGTGTTCCCACCTCTGGCATTGTTGCCCAGAGTGCTCCGCAAAATCAGGTCCGACTGCCGCCGCGCCATTCTCGTCGCTCCAGACTGGCCAAGGAGGTCGTGGTACCCGGATCTGTGGCACCTCACGGTAGGCCATCCGTGGGCACTACCAGACCGTCCAGACTTGCTGTCTCAAGGGCCGTTTTTTCCATCTGAATTCTGCGGCCCTGAACCTGACTGTGTGGCCATTGAGTCCTGGATCCTAGCGGCCTCAGGTTTATCTCATGAAGTGGTTGCCACCATGAGACAGGCTAGGAAGCCATCCTCCGCCAAGATCTACCACAGGACGTGGAGGATATTCCTATCTTGGTGCTCTGCTCAGGGAGTTTCTCCCTGGCCTTTTGCATTGCCTACTTTTCTTTCCTTCCTGCAGTCTGGGTTGGAAAAAGGTTTGTCGCTTGGCTCCCTTAAGGGTCAAGTCTCCGCGCTATCCGTATTTTTTCAGAAACGCCTGGCGCGACTTCCTCAGGTACGCACGTTCCTGCAAGGGGTTTGTCATATCGTCCCTCCTTACAAGCGGCCGTTAGAGCCCTGGGATCTGAACAAGGTTCTAATTGCTCTCCAGAAGCCGCCTTTCGAGCCTATGAAGGAGGTTTCCCTTTCTCGTCTTTCACAGAAAGTGGCCTTTCTAGTGGCGGTCACGTCTCTTCGGAGAGTGTCCGAGCTGGCGGCGTTATCATGCAGATCTCCATTCCTGGTGTTTCACCAGGACAAGGTAGTTCTGCGTCCAATTCCAGAATTTCTTCCCAAGGTGGTATCTTCCTTTCATCTCAATCAAGATATCACTTTACCGTCTTTGTGTCCGCATCCAGTTCACCAATTTGAAAAAGGTTTGCATTTATTGGATCTGGTGAGAGCACTCAGGATCTACATTTCCCGCACGGCGCCTCTGCGCCGCTCGGATGCACTCTTTGTCCTTGTCGCTGGTCAGCGTAAAGGGTCGCAAGCTTCCAAATCCACCCTTGCGCGTTGGATCAAGGAACCAATTCTTCACACCTACCAATCTGCTGGGCTTCCGATTCCATCAGGACTGAAGGCCCATTCTACCAGAGCCGTGGGTGCGTCCTGGGCATTACGGCACCAGGCTACGGCTCAGCAGGTGTGCCAGGCGGCTACCTGGTCGAGTCTGCACACTTTTACCAAGCATTATCAGGTGCATACCTACGCTTCGGCGGATGCCGGCCTAGGTAGACAAGTCCTTCAGGCGGCGGTGGCTCACCTGTAGGAAAGGGCTGTTTGACGGCCCTATCACGAGGTATTCTTTTACCCACCCAGGGACTGCTTTTGGACGTCCCAATTGTCTGGGTCTCCCAATTAGGAGCGACAAAGAAGAAGGGAATTTTGTTTACTTACCGTAAATTCCTTTTCTTCTAGCTCCAATTGGGAGACCCAGCACCCGCCCTGTTTTCTTAGGAAGTTTGTTTTTTTCGGGTGCACATGTTGTTCATGTTGAACAGTTCAGTTCTCCGAGGTTGTTTCTCGGGTTGAATTTGTATTTAAAACAGTTATTGGCTTTCCTCCTTCTTGCTTTTGCACTAAAACTGAGGAGCCCGTGATCCCACGGGGGGGTGTATAGCCAGAAGGGGAGGGGCCTTACACTTTTAAGTGTAGTACTTTGTGTGGCCTCCGGAGGCAGTAGCTATACACCCAATTGTCTGGGTCTCCCAATTGGAGCTAGAAGAAAAGGAATTTACGGTAAGTAAACAAAATTCCCTTCTTTTTTGTGTTTTATTTCAAATAAAGGATTTTTTAGTTGTTTGTGTACGTGACATTTTCGGGCAGCTGTTGGCTGATATTTTTAGGCTGGGGGGCTCCCTATAACGTGGGGCTCCCCATCTTCAGAATACCAGCCCTTAGCAGAGTGGCTTTACCTTGGCTGATATCAAAGTTGGGGGGCACCGCATGTCGTTTTTTTAAATTATTTAGTTATTGTACTGCAAGATATAGACCTGCCCACTGGCGGCTGTGATTGGTTGCAGTGAGGCAGCTGTCACTCAGTGTGAGGGCTCGTCTGACTGCAAGCAATCATAGGCGCCAGTGGGCAGGGCAAGCAGTAAATATGAGATGGAATAATGAGCAGCCGGCATTTTCAAAAGCAGGAGAAGCCGCTGGAGTAGTGTGACAGATGTGTAGCGCCACGCCGCGCTGATGATCGGTGAGTATGAGAGAGGGGATGAGAGGGAGAGAGACCGGCCGACCGACAGACATAGAGAGACCGACAGACAGACATACAGAGAGAGAGAGAGAGAGAGATTTTCTAACCAGAAATGAATTTACACATCTGAGCATGCTCTGTTGCTAAAAGACAGAACCGTCGACGGATTGGACGGATTCAGGCGCCCATAGGCTTCCATTATAACCAATGACGGATGCCGACGGAATCCTGCAGACTGCTTTTTTTTGACGCTACAAAACACGTTACATTCTGCGTTGCTTCCGCCCGGCGGTCAGTCATTCCATGACTGATCAGTCACATAGCTGATGCAAAACAGGGCCATCAGTCGCAATTCGTCGTTAATACAAGTCTATGGGGGAAAAAAACGAATCCTGCAAATTATTTTGCCGGATTCAGTTGTTTCTCTAAGCGACGGATTGTGACTGATGGAAAAAGACGGAAGTGTGAAAGCAGCCTTAGAGTCATCAGAGAAGATTACATTACTCTAGAAATTGGGCAGGAACCCTTTTTAGAATGCTAATCAGAAGGGTGAGCTTGGGGCAGATTTCATATTATTACAGGGGTTGTCCACTTGTAGGACCACCTCTTCTCATTCCCTATGTTTGTGTCGCGGGCGGAGGAGGGGATGCTGCGCTCACCCACTGCTCAGGTCCGGCTACTGCTGCTGCTCGGTGGTGGCTCGAGCGATGGGCCGGATCCCGGGGACTCGAGCGGCGTTCCTCGCCCGTGAGTGAAAGGGGGGGGGTGGTGTGGTTTAGGGTTATTGTCCGTGACGCCACCCACGGTTGTGGTGAGATTGGTGACACCACCGCTGCTCTGGACGGGGATCCCGGGAGCGATGACAGGGAGCAGCTTGGATGTTGGTTCTCCCCTCCGTGGGTAGTGGGGTTGGTTGTCCCGGGGCTCGGTGAGGGGTAGGGATGGCAGGCGGGTTACGGGGCCTGGTGAGGTGCAGGGTCGCGGGGGCAGCGCAGTGCCGCACGGCACGGTGTTACTCACTCAGCCAGTAATTCACACGGAGTCTCTGGTCAAACAAACGGCTGGATGGACGGGTCCCACAGACGGCTGCGGTTGTTCTCCTCTCGGTAAGTTGATGGTGACTGCCTTTCCCTGCACCTGTGTTGTGTGTACGGTTCCAATGGCTTCCCACCGGTAACCCACTCCCCAGCTTAGATGGGTGCTGAAGGAGCCCCTTTTGCCCTGGGAACTGTAGCCTTGGCGGTGACTGTGTTTCCCTTTATGGTGTGAGCTGTTGCCTTCAATCGGGTCTTGACTGCTGGGAAACCCCGGAGGTTCCCTTCGCTAACGGATTTGACCAGTTTCACGGTGACTCCTAGCCTGGTCGGGGTCCGTAAGCCCTGCCGGATGGTGCTGGCTTCTCTTTGCTCTCCGGTCCGGTACCGTCGGGCCACCGCCCGTCCACGGTCCTTACGGTTCGCTCCAATCAGCCTCTCCTGCAGACGGTCACCACCGTCTGCCAACCTTGCTGTATGTGCCCGGGCCACACACCCGGACACGGTCAGTCTCCTCAGCTACCACTTCACTCCTCAAAACTCAAAACTAATCTGACTCCTTTTCCCGCCTCCAGGACTGTGAACTCCTCGGTGGGCGGGACCAACTGCCTGGCCCACCCCCTGGTGTGGACATCAGCCCCTGGAGGGAGGCAACAAGGATTTGTGTTTGGCTTCGGTGTGCCTAACCGGGGTGTGGGGTGTGTTGGTGTAGTTCTGTGACGACCTGGCTTGCCTAGGGCGCCACATTCCCCCTTAGTAAAATGCAGACCGTCCGCGGGCTGCCCGTCCATCACCAGTTTTATTTTTGTTTAACTGCAAAAGAGTAAAAACGGTAAAAGACATGTAAAACATCACAAACATTTTGCAACGGTACGGCTTCCGCTCTTCTCCCACCCAAACAACCTGGCCCTAATGCTGCCCCTAAGAAGTGGGCAGCACCCCTTGCCCCAGTCCATCACCAGGCTGTCCGAGCGGGTTCTGTCTCTTTCAGGGGACCCACGTCCATGGGGAACCCCTGAACCCCCGGAGGATCGCCACCGGTTACGGTAGTGGCGGGCCTGGGCCATCACTTTCCTCCAGGCCCATCCTCCCAAATCAGCCTCTCTGGAGGCGGTAACGGTTTCAAGCCAACATCATTTTTATTTACATTCCACTAAGTTTGTGGTTGCCCTGCAAGTTCTCGGGCTTGTCCGTAAGCAGTTCCTTACGCAAGGATTGCAGACAGTCCCTACGGGGACAACAGTTGCCGGCAACGGCCGGTTTAATCATGGTTCAATCAGGTAAACATCTTCAGTTGATTCACTTATCATTTAAAACTTTCAACAACAACGGTGCTGATGGTCCCAACGAGAACAACCATTTGGCGGGGGACCGCCGGCTTCACTTCAGGTCCACCTCACTGACCGGGGTAGAGGGCTGAGCGGGCGCTTGAAGCCCCTGGCCTACTCTCAGCCGCACACCCAGGGCGTACCATCCCCTCTCCCCACAATGTCGGGTGTAGTTGACGAGGTCACCGGGGAGCAGATTGCGGCTGGGATGGTCTTTCCGGTAAGTGATCATTCACATCTCTCCGGGCCACGAAAACTTCGGCCTCCAGGCCCGGTTCGTAAATGAAGCCATACCCCCTTCGGGTATCAAATCTCCGGACTTGTCCTTCATATCTCGGGCCCTGCACCCGGAAGGTCGCTCTTCGGAGGCGCTCTTTCTCTTCAATAGTGCGGGCCACCAACTCCGCCTTCCTCCTCTCCCTCTCGGCAATCTCCAGGCCCAGCGGTGTCGGCTCCCTGTCCCAATACGGGGCCGCTGCGGGCCCCTGCACACAGGTCGGGCCCCGTGAGACCTCCTTGACGCTGCCCACCACTGGCAATCTGGGTGGAAGGTCCCGCGGTGACTTGGCCTGGGGTGCTGCCTTACAGCGACAACCCGGCGCAACCTCAGCCGAGGTGTGGGGAACGGGCACAGGGATCCTCTCCCACTGAGCCTCCGTCTCCTCCTGCACGAGACGGGGTGCCGGGGCCGGTGCAGGGTCAGGCACGGTCAGCGGTGCCTCCAGTTCAGCTTCACCAACGGGCTCGACCTTTGGCGTCTTCCAAGGGAGCGGTGCTGCACGGTCACGGGCCTCAGCTGCAGGTCGGTCCGCTTGGGAGGACAGGCGGGGTACTGCTACCGGTTGGGCGGGTAGCGGGCCTAGTGGCGGGGTGGTATGACTAACGCAGATAACGGGGAAGGCAGCAAGGTGAGCGGGCACAGGCCGGGTCCCTCAGCCGCAGTGGCCGATCCTTCCGGAATACAGGGGTGTGGGTCTCTTACCCGTTTCTCCAAATCTCCCTCCACCTCGCGTCTCCTTATAGCCGCCACCACCTCCGCCATGTCGGCCTCCCACTCCTCCAGGAGGAGCAGCACGCGGATCTGCAGCCGTTGCTGTAGCTGGGCGGTCCAGACTTCCACCCACGCCGCGGTCCCGGGCGCAGGGGCTACGGTGCTGCGGAACGGTTGGTGCATCACTGTAGCGGCCTTTTCCAGGAACAAAAAGATGGCCGCAGGGTCCTGGCGTCCCTGCTTTTAAAGCCTCGGGCTACATGCGGCCAGACGCCATCCGTCCCCCTTAGTCTTTTTTTTTTCGGTTCCTCCTCTACAGGGGCGGGGTTTCGGTTTTCGCGCCTCCACTACTCGGGAAGACGCTCGAGCGGGGACTTTTCGCGCCCAAAATGGCGGCTTCTCCAAATTTTCGGCCGGACACCTCCAGCGGTCACAAGGCGCACCTCTTCCAGACGGCAGAGCGGTAAGATCCTGTTCGTGACGCCAAGTTGTCGTGGGCGGAGGAGGGGACGCTGCGCTCACCCACTGCTCGGGTCCGGCTACTGCTGCTGCTGCTCAGTGGTGGCTCGAGCGGTGGGCCGGATCTCGGGGACTCGAGTGGCGTTCCTCGCCCGTGAGTGAAAGGGGGGGGGGGGTGGTGTGGTTTAGGGTTATTGTCCGTGACGCCACCCACGGTTGTGGTGAGATTGGTGACCTTACCGCTGCTCTGGACGGGGATCCCGGGAGCGATGACAGGGAGCAGCTTGGATGTTGGTTCTCCCCTCCGTGGGTAGGCAGGTTAGTTGTCCCGGGGCCCGGTGAGGGGTAGGGATGGCAGGCGGGTTACGGGGCCTGGTGAGGTGCAGGGTCGCGGGGGCAGCGCAGTGCCGCACAGCACAGTGGTACTCACTCAGCCAGTAATTCACACGGAGTCTCTGGTGAAACAAACGGCTGGATGGACGGGTCCCACAGACGGCTGCGGTTGTTCTCCTCCCGGTAAGTTGATGGTGACTGCCTTTCCCTGCACCTGTGTTGTGTGTACGGTTCCAATGGCTTCCCACCGGTAACCCGCTCCCCAGCTTAGATGGGTGCTGAAGGAGCCCCTTTTGCCCGCAGGCTCTGGCCCTGGGAACTGTAGCCTTGGCGGTGACTGTGTTTCCCTTTATGGTGTTAGCTGTTGCCTTCAATCGGGTCTTGACTGCTGGGAAACCCCAGAGGTTCCCTTCGTTAACGGATTTGACCAGTTTCACGGCGACTCCTAGCCTGGTCGGGGTCCGTAAGCCCCTGGAGGGAGGCAACAAGGATTTGTGTTTGGCTTCGGTGTGCCTAACCGGGGTGTGCGGTGTGTTGGTGTAGTTCTGTGACGACCTGGCTTGTCCAGAGCGCCACATTTGCCCATGTTTGTTAAAATTAAAAAGCTCATACCCCACTCCAATGCCGCCGGCGCCGTTGATTAATTATACGTCCGAAGGTGGGGACAGTGAAGCAGGGGCTGATTGGACTCGTGGCTCATCTGACGAAACAACCTGGAACAATGCCGGCACGGGAGGGGAGTATAAGCTTTTTTATTGTAATAGGGGCGAACATGGGAAATGAGAAGTTGTCCAAGTAGTGGACCACACTTGTTAAGAATGTAGAGAGACTTGAGGACTGCAGATTTGTTAGTGCATCTCAGGATTACAAGACAAATTTAAACAGGATTAGTACAAAATAAGTAAAGCAATATATTAAACCTTTTTATACAAAAAGTATCTGATGCTGATGTACACGTTAAAGTAATAGATTTTTGCTTATTACACTTTGAACCTTTTATATCCATATGCACAGGGCTATATAATTGGGATCCATGAGAACAAATTGCATTTACTCTATGTAAAAATAGCAAAAACCAACCTTACCCCCTGCGGGTCTAGCAATGTCTCTATACTGCTACCCTGGTCTTTGTTAACATGGCTTCAGCCCAATGGTTTTGTGCTATCCACCTTTGCATAACTGCTGAGCCCAGTGATTGCCTGCAGTGGTCATCATGTTGACACTTTTTCTCCCTTTCTACATTACATTGCGAGTTTGGAAAAATATTAAGTTGCGTCTACCTCTTCTAATTGTAAGGTATATTGTTCATTTGCAAAGATTCTTGTGTGGGCGCTGTATGCTTTTTCACAGTCATGGAAATGCATTCCTTTGAAGATTTGCATCAGAGGTGGTGAGGACAGAATCAACAACAAGAGTGATAAAATGCAATTATCCTATGTCTGTTGGTGACATCAGAGGATAGGGGGATGAGCACTAAGGCAAGGGTCACACACAGTATTCTCCTTGACCACTGCATTGAAGTTTCCATCATAATCCCCAAAAAAATAGGATTGTGACAGAAACCTTAACATACGTCCAGTGGAGAAGTTCACTAATATGAAGCTGCAGAGTTACTTTGACCTTGTCTAGCCTCTGTCCTGGCGGTGATCATCTTTTTTTCAGACAGGCACCATAGTCTGACACAGATTGTGACCTTTTTTTTTTTTTAAAACAAAATTTAAAAAAATGTGTTTAAGGCTGGAGTCACACTTGCGTGTTACCCGTGCGAGTATTGGATCGCACTGCCTGGACCGGTCGCAGCTCTCCTGACAGGAGTGGCTCTGCATCATAGAAATACATACAGCAGAGCCACTCCGGGCAGAAGAGAAGCCAGCCGGTCCAGGCAGTGCGATCCGATACTCGCACAAGTCACATGCAACTGTGACTCCAGCCTTAGGGGTGCTTCACACACAGCGAGATCGCTGCCGAGATCGCTGCTGAGTCACGCTTTTTGTGACGCAGCAGTGACCTCATTAGCGATCTCGCTGTGTGTGACAATGAGCAGCGATCTGGCCCCTGCTGCGAGATCGCTGCTCGTTACACACAGCCCTGGTTCGTTTTCTTCAAAGGCGCTCTCCCGCTGTGACACACAGATCGCTGTGTGTGACAGCGAGAGAGCGACAAATGAAGGGAGCAGGGAGCAGGAGCCGGCGTCTGACAGCTGAGGTAAGCTGTAACCAAGATAAACATCGGGTAACCAAGGTGGTTACCCGATATTTACCTTCGTTACCAGCCTCCGCAGCTCTCACGCTGCCTGTGCTGCCGGCTCCGGCTCTCTGCACATGTAGCTGCATTACACATCGGGTTAATTAACCCGATGTGTACTGTAGCTAGGAGAGCAAGGAGCCAGCGCTCAGTGTGCGCGGCTCCCTGCTCCCTGCACACACAGCTAAGCGGTGTGCGCTGGTAACTAATGTAAACATCGGGTAACCATACCCGATGTTTACCTTAGTTACCAGTCTCCGCAGCTTCCAGACGGCGGCTCCGTGCAAGCGCAGCGTCGCTTGCACGTCGCTGCTGGCTGGGGGCTGTTCACTGGTCGCTGGTGAGATCTGCCTGTTTGACAGCTCACCAGCGACCATGTAGCGATGCAGCAGCGATCCTGACCAGGTCAGATCGCTGGTCGGATCGCTGCTGCATCGCTAAGTGTGAAGGTACCTTTAGGCTGTTTGTTGGTAATCTTTTGGTTATCATATCAATCAATTGATGCAGTGATTCAGTAACTTTAATTGATTGCTCTCAGTGAGAGAAACAAAACTATATATTCTTGTAGTTGTGCTTGTGATACCTTTTAATGGCTAACTAAAATAAAATAAGAGGATGTTACTAAGCAAGCTTTCAAGACATCTCAGGTCCCTTTGAAGCGATGGCCGAGAGGACCACCACACTGCAGAGTAGGTTACATTACACAAGACGAGGTGCGAACAACAAGGGTGTATTTATTAACAGGCGGGGAAAGATGTGGAGAAGGCAGGTTCAGGCACGGGGTATACAGTGGCAAAACCTGATTTAACAACACTTTTGTATTCTCTAGCTGGTCCGCTCAATAGCACGGTGCTCCAACTATTACAGGTTCGAGAAACACAAAAAACAGTCAGGTACAATGCTACTCTACACGTAACCTCTCTGGCCTCTGCTAAACGGGCCACACGGATGCCGTGTTCTACCTACTGAAGCCTACTTTAGCCCCTAGTATGTGCACAATATTCAACTCACAGTGATGCTGTGGACGTGGATCCAGTCCCGGGGGCCCCCCAACAGCAGTCTCATCTGAAGGTGCGCACTTCTCCTGGGACGGGTTAAGGAGATCAAAAACTTCTTCTTGCTTCAGATTCCTCGCTTGTTCCCTGTTATCTGCAAGTCTCTCTCTCGATTCAGAAGAAAAACTCCAATCCTCCGAGACACACCGGCTGTGTGTTCCTTCACATGCATCTAAAAGCAAAACAGAAACTCACTTCTCTTCTTACACTCGAGCTGTCCATTAGCACACTTTCTGCAGGGGGAGCAGAACATTCCATTACCCCTCAACATGGGGAGGTTTCTGTCTCTTAAAGTGGCAGCGTGTTTCTTATTGTCCATAGCAGTAGCACCCCCCAATACCTTCATCAGGCATGGTATGACAATATCTGAAGAAACACAAATATATACACAAACAGAGCAGAGGCATGGCATAATAAAAGGACATTTAAATAAACAAACACTGAGCTTAGAGACTGAAGAGTTAAGGCCCCGTCACACTAAGCAACATCGCTAGCAACATCGCTAGCAACATCGCTGCTAACGAACAACTTTTGTGACGTTGCTAGCGATGTTGCTGTGTGTGACATCCAGCAACACCCTGGCCCCTGCTGTGAGGTCGTTTGTTGTTGCTGAATGTCCTGGGCCATTTTTTAGTTGTTGCTGTCCCGCTGTGAAGCACAGATCGCTGTGTGTGACAGCGAGACAGCAACAACTAAATGTGCAGGCAGCAGGAGCCAGCTTCTGCGAGGCTGGTAACCAATGTAAACATCGGGTAACCAAGAAGCCCTGTCCTTGGTTACCCGATATTTACCTTTGTTACCAGCCTCCGCCGCTCTCACTGTCAGTGACGGCTCCTGCTCTGTGCACATGTAGCTGCAGGACACATCGGGTTAATTAACCCGATGTGTGCTGTAGCTAGGAGAGCAGGGAGCCAGCGCTAAGCATTGTGCGCTGCTCCCTGCTCTGTGCACATTTAGCTGCAGCACACATCGGGTAATTAACCCGATGTGTGTGTGTCGCCCTGGGCAAGCCAGGGGACACAGGTCACACACCACCACACCCTACATTCCAGCTAGGAACACCACAGCTAACCAAAAATCCTTGTTGCCTTCCTCCAGAGGCTGATGATTCACACCAGGGGGTGGGCCAGGCGGTTGGCTCCGCCCACCGAGGAGGACACAGCTCTGGAGGCGGGAGAAACCAGGCAGAAAGCTCAGGGAGGAGCAGGAGTGAGGAGTTAAGTGGAGGAGTAAACAAGTAGTGAAAGTAGAAAAGTGGTAAAGGAGGAAAGCAAGGGAGGTGACAAGAAAGAAGGAAAGCCTGAAGGGTCCAGCTGTGTGTAGGACCAGGTCAGCAAGGTCAGCAACGGCGGTGACTGTCTGGAGGGGGACCGTTTGGAAGTTCCTGGAAGGACCCCGTAGGCTGTGTGCCCGGCGGTCTGGAGCAGAGTTCCGAAGGACAGTCAGCACCAGGGCAGGGGCCTCTCGGACCCCGGCAAGGCTAGGAGTCGCCATAATTTGCCAAATCCGTCAGTGAAGGGGTCGTAGCTCCCCCAACAACCAAGTCCCGATTGAAGGCAACAGCCCAACCAGAGTAGAAGAGACACCGCCACCGCCAAGGCACCCGTTTCTTAGGGCCAGCGCCTGCGGGCAAAGAGTAGAGCTCCCCTGGTCCAGCTTGAAGCCGGGGAGCGGGTTACCGGTGGGGACCCATCGCAACCAACAAGTACACAAAGGTGCAAGGAAGAGGGACATCACCGTCACCTACTGGGAGAGCAAGTGCAGCCGTCCGTGGGACCGTCTATCCAGCCGTTTGGTTTACCGTAAAAACTGTGTCAACGTCTCAGGCTGAGTGAGTACCACAGTGCCGCAAGGCACAGCGCTGCCCCCGCGTCCCTGCGCCCACCAGGCCCTGCACCTCCCTCACCATCACCGGGCCCCGGGATCACCAACCCCTACCCACGGAGGGGCAACACAACACCTGGCTGCTCCGCATCACCATCCCCGGGAGCCCCGTATAGAGCAGCGGTGGTGAAATCACCACAACCGTGGGTGGCGTCACGGACAATAATCATCCCACCAGCCAACAACCCCCTTTCACTCACGGGCGAGGAGCGCCGCTCGAGAACCCCCGGGATCCGGCCCACAGCTCGAGCCACCACTGAGCAGCAGCCGCCGGACCCGAGCAGAAGGGGTGAGCGTAGTGTGCTGACACCCTCCTCCCCGCCCACGACATGTGCTGTAACTAGGAGAGCAGGGAGCCAGCGCTCAGTGTGCGCTGCTCCCTGCACGTGTAGCTCCGTGCGCTGGTAACCAAGGTAAATATCGGGTTGGTTACC
This sequence comes from Anomaloglossus baeobatrachus, assembly GCF_048569485.1. Taxonomy (NCBI): domain Eukaryota; kingdom Metazoa; phylum Chordata; class Amphibia; order Anura; family Aromobatidae; genus Anomaloglossus; species Anomaloglossus baeobatrachus. The sequence continues at coordinate 486,090,840 of NC_134355.1, forward strand.
CGATATTTACCTTAGTTACCAAGCGCAGCATCTTCCACGCGGTGCTGGGGGCTGGTCACGGGTTGCTGGTGAGCTCACCAGCAACTCGTGTAGCGACGCTCCAGCGATCCCTGCCAGGTCAGGTTGCTGGTGGGATCGCTGGAGCGTCGCAGTGTGACATCTCACCAGCAACCTCCTAGCAACTTACCAGCGATCCCTATCGTTGTTGGGATCGCTGGTAAGTTGCTTAGTGTGACTGGACCTTAAGTGAGAGTGATATTTTGACATACCTTGCCTGATGAAGAGACCTGAGATGTCTTGAAAGCTTGCTTTGTAACACCATTTTACTTTAGTTAGCCATTAACCCCATAGCGACGGCCTAATGTCTCAAGACGTCGGAAAAACAGGGTACTTATTCTGTTCCGACGTCTTGAGACGTCAGGCCGGAAAAAGCTTGTAGCGCCCCCCAGTGACGAAAAATCTCGGGGGTTTCAGCTACCGGAGGTAGCTGAGACCCCCAAGATTATGAATCGGGGTGTTTTTTTTGGACCCCGATAATGTGATCGCCGGTATACACCGTATACCGCCGGTCACATTAAAAAAAAGAAAAAGGGCAAATAATACTGATTTCTTTCTCATCTGACATGATCAAACATGTCAGATGATAAAGAAATATAAGCCCCTAGTGCCCCCAAAGCCCCCGGTACCGGAGAAATCAACCCCCACCCCCCCCCCCCCACCCCCACCGGACATCCAAAATGGCGCCGACGCACGGCGAAAACTGCCGCCGCCGCCGGCTCTGCATTCATTTCCCTCCGATCTGAAATGATCAAACATTTCAGATTGGAGGGAAATGTCCTCCCCCTGATCCCTCCTCCGGTACACCGGAGATCTCTGGTCCCCCGGAGCTCCCTCCGGTTCTCCAGAGCTTGCAAGATGGCGCCGACGCGCGCTGAAAACTGCTGCTGCCGCTGCCAGTGCATTCATTTCCCTCTGATCTGAAATGATGAAACATTTCAGATCGGAGGGAAATGTCCTACCCCTGACCCCTCCTCCGGTCCACCGGAGCCCTCTGGTTTACCAGAGCCCCCTCCGGTTCTCTAGAGCGCCCCCCCCCCGGAGCATGCAAGATTGCAGCGCACAGCGCGCGGCCGCATTCATCCTGCTCTTTCTGCCGCATGTGACACGTCACATGTGGCAGAAAGTTGTCCCCAAGGTCCCGCCGTCACCCCCCCAGCCCCCGGTTTTACGTTACCTGGCTGCTGGTGCTCCGTCCCCGCGATCACGCCGCCTCCTTCTTGAAAGCTGGCGGCGCATGCGCAGACAGCGGCTGTCAGCTGGATCCCTGCAAGCAGGGACGCTGACGTCGCTGCTGCACTGTGGACCGGGGGAGGGTGAGTGCAGTGATCTGCAGCCACACTCCTCACATGGAGAGGCTGCTGTTCCAGAAAATGGGGGGTACGTTCTGTGAGCGTGCCCCTCATATTCTGGAATGAGGTTACTGCAGGTCACTCTGCCCTAAGTTGGACCGGGGCAGTGTGAGTGCAGTATTCTCAGATTACTGCACCCACACTGCTCATGGAGAGCTCAGAAAATGGGGGATACGTTCCCTGAACATGCCCCCCATATTCTAGAAGGTCCAGAGTCGCCGAGGGACGCTGACGTCGCTGCTGCACAGGCTGCTCCACTGTGGACCGGGGGAGAGTGAGTGCAGTGATCTGCAGCCACACTCCTCACATGGAGAGACTGCTGTTCCAGAAAATGGGGGGTACGTTCTGTGAGCGCGCCCCTCATATTCTGGAATGAGGTTACTGCAGGTCACTCTGCCCTAAGTTGGACCGGGGCAGTGTGAGTGCAGTATTCTCAGATTACTGCACCCACACTGCTCATGGAGAGCTCAGAAAATGGGGGATACGTTCCCTGAACGTGCCCCCCATATTCTAGAAGGTCCAGAGTCGCCGATGGACGCTGACGTCGCTGCTGCACAGGCTGCTCCACTGTGGACCGGGGGAGAGTGAGTGCAGTGATCTGCAGCCACACTCCTCACATGGAGAGACTGCTGTTCCAGAAAATGGGGGGTACGTTCTGTGAGCGTGCCCCTCATATTCTGGAATGAGGTTACTGCAGGTCACTCTGCCCTAAGTTGGACCGGGGCAGTGTGAGTGCAGTATTCTCAGATTACTGCACCCACACTGCTCATGGAGAGCTTGCGCTTCCAGAAAATGGGGGATACGTTCCCTGAACGTGCCCCCCATATTCTAGAAGGTCCAGAGTCGCCGAGGGACCTCCAAAATGGATTACAGCGACCGAAATTTATTTATTTTCAATAAATTGGTGAAAGAGGAATGTTTCGGGGAGTTTTTTTTTCAAATAAATTTTTTTTTTTGTCTTTATTTTTTTCTATTACTTGACTGGGTTAGTGATGTCGGATATCTGTTTAGATGCCGTGACATCACTAACCCCAGGGCTTGATGCCAGGTGACATTACAGCTGGTATCAACCCCGTATATTACCCCGTTTGCCACCGCACCAGGGCGCGGGATGAGCTGGAGCGAAGCGCCAGGATTGGCGCATCTAATGGATGCGCCACTTCTGGGGCGGCTGCGGCCTGCTATTTTTAGGCTGGGAAGAGTCCAATAACCATGGCTCTTCCCACCCTGAGAATACCAGACCCCAGCTGTCCGCTTCACCTTGGCTGGTGATCTAATTTGGGGGGGACCCCACGTTTTTGTTTTTTTGTTTTTTTTTTTAAAAAAACGCCTGGGGAGCCCTCCAAATTGATCACCAGCTAAGGTGAAGCTGTCAGCTGTGGTTTGCAGGCTACAGCTGTCTGCTTTACCCTAGCTGGCTATCAAAAATAGGGGGGACCCCACGTCGTTTATTTTAATTATTAATTTTTTGGGGGGCTAAATGCAAGGCTAGGCACCCTTTAGTGCCACATGAAAGGCACTAAAGGGCGCCAGCTTAGAATATGCAGGGGGGTGGGACGTTATATATGTTTGACATCTATCCATTCATCCATTGTAGCATTTTAGGCTATGTGCCCACAATCAGGGTTTGCAGCGTTTTGGGCGCAGAGTGTTTTCCCTGCATCCATAGCGCTGCATTGTGCAGTAGAAGCACAGTGGAAGGATTTTTAGAAATCTCATGCCCACTGGGCTTCTTTTCTCCGCAGCATAAACCGACCTGTGGCGCAGCTTCCTGAGCCTCAGCATGTCAATTTATGCTGCGGAGACAAGAGTGTTCTCTGCAGGTAGCATAGAACTCCACAGCCTGAACCCAAATCGTGGGCATGGGCAGCTGCGTTCTCCCGTGGACAACACTCACATCTCTGCAGGAAGGTTGACACTGTGTACTAGACGCCGTGTCGCTGGATCATGGCCACATAGCCTAAAAGTGAGAAATTTGTTGCTACAGCAACATTTTTGTGAAGTACCTGTGGATTCAAAATGCTTACTATACTCCTGAATAAAATCCAGTTTCCAAAATGGAGTCACTTGTGGGGGGTTTCTGCTGTATAGGTACCCAAGGGGCCCTGCTAATGTGACATGGTGCCCGCAATTTATTTCAACTTTTCCAGAATTCAAATGGTGCTCCTTCCATTCCAAGCCCTCCCATTTATCCAAACAAAGGTTTTTGGCCACATGTGGGGTATCCCTGTGCTCATACGACATTGGATAACAAGCTGTGGGGTCCACGGTTTGTTGTTGCCTCTTGAAAAAGTAACAAATATGATGCTAAAGCAACATATTTGTGAAAAAAATGAAAATTTTCAATATGGCAACCTAAGCTTATCAAATTCTGTGAAGTACTCTTGGATTCAAACTGCTCACTATACACCTAGATAAAAGCCTTGAGGGGTCTAGTTTCCAAAATGGTGTCACTTGTGAGGGGTTTCTTCTGTTTAGGTACCTTAGCGGACCTGTAAATGCAACATGGTGCCCGCAATCTATTTCAGCCAAATTTGCTTTCCAAAATTCAAATATTGCTCCTTCAGTTCCGAGCCCTCCCATTTGTCCAAACAGAGGTTTCTGACCACATGTGGGGTATCGGCGCGCTCATAAGAAAGTGGGGAACAAGTTTTGGGGTCCATTTTGTTGTGTTATTTCCTCTAAAAGTGAATAAATTTGGGTTAGAGCAACATTTTTAGGTAAAATTTAATTTTTGCTTTTTTTCATTCCACACTGCTTTTGTTCATGTGAAGCACCTGAAGGGTTAATAAACTTCTTGAATGTGGTTTTGAGTACTTTGGGGGGTGCAGTTTTTAGAATGGTGTCACTTTTGGGTATTTTCTATCATCTAGGCCTCTCAAAGTCACTTGAAATGTGATGTGGTCCCTAAAAAAATGGTTTTGTAAATTTTGATGTAAAAATGAGAAATCGCTGATAAACTTTGAACCCCTCTAACTTCCTAACAAAAAAAAAATTTGTTTCCAAAATTGTGCTGATGTAAAGTAGACAAGTGGGAAATGTTATTTATTAACTATTTTGTGTCACAGAAATCTCTGGTTTAACGGTATAAAAATTCAAAAGTTGAAAATTGCTAAATTTTCAAAATTTTTGCCAAAATTCATTTTTTTTCATAAATAAACGCAAAAAATATTGTCCTAAATTTGGTACTAACATGAAGTCCAATATGTGACGAAAAAACAATCTCAAAATTACCATGATCCGTTGAAGCGTTCCAGAGTTATAACCTCATGAAGTGACACTGGTCAGAATTGCAAAATTTGGTCTGGTCATTAAGGTGAAAATTAGCTCCGTCACTAAGGGGTTAAAAGGTATCACAACTACAAGAATATATACAGTTAGGTCCAGAAATATTTGGACAGTGACACAATTTTCGCGAGTTGGGCTTTGCATGCCACCACATTGGATTTGAAATGAAACCTCTACAACAGAATTCAAGTGCAGATTGTAACGTTTAATTTGAAGGTTTGAACAAAAATATCTGATAGAAATTGTAGGAATTGTACACATTTCTTTACAAACACTCCACATTTTAGGAGGTCAAAAGTAATTGGACAAATAAACCAAACCCAAACAAAATATTTTTATTTTCAATATTTTGTTGCGAATCCTTTGGAGGCAATCACTGCCTTAAGTCTGGAACCCATGGACATCACCAAACGCTGGGTTTCCTCCTTCTTAATGCTTTGCCAGGCCTTTACAGCCGCAGCCTTCAGGTCCTGCTTGTTTGTGGGTCTTTCCGTCTTAAGTCTGGATTTGAGCAAGTGAAATGCATGCTCAATTGGGTTAAGATCTGGTGATTGACTTGGCCATTGCAGAATGTTCCACTTTTTTGCACTCATGAACTCCTGGGTAGCTTTGGCTGTATGCTTGGGGTCATTGTCCATCTGTACTATGAAGCGCCGTTCGATCAACTTTGCGGCATTTGGCTGAATCTGGGCTGAAAGTAAATCCCGGTACACTTCAGAATTCATCCGGCTACTCTTGTCTGCTGTTATGTCATCAATAAACACAAGTGACCCAGTGCCATTGAAAGCCATGCATGCCCATGCCATCACGTTGCCTCCACCATGTTTTACAGAGGATGTGGTGTGCCTTGGATCATGTGCCGTTCCCATTCTTCTCCAAATTTTTTTCTTCCCATCATTCTGGTACAGGTTGATCTTTGTCTCATCTGTCCATAGAATACTTTTCCAGAACTGAGCTGGCTTCATGAGGTGTTTTTCAGCAAATTTAACTCTGGCCTGTCTATTTTTGGAATTGATGAATGGTTTGCATCTAGATGTGAACCCTTTGTATTTACTTTCATGGAGTCTTCTCTTTACTGTTGACTTAGAGACAGATACACCTACTTCACTGAGAGTGTTCTGGACTTCAGTTGATGTTGTGAACGGGTTCTTCTTCACCAAAGAAAGTATGCGGCGATCATCCACCACTGTTGTCATCCGTGGACGCCCAGGCCTTTTTGAGTTCCCAAGCTCACCAGTCAATTCCTTTTTTCTCAGAATGTACCCGACTGTTGATTTTGCTACTCCAAGCATGTCTGCTATCTCTCTGATGGATTTTTTCTTTTTTTTCAGCCTCAGGATGTTCTGCTTCACCTCAATTGAGAGTTCCTTAGACCGCATGTTGTCTGGTCACAGCAACAGCTTCCAAATGCAAAACCACACACCTGTAATCAACCCCAGACCTTTTAACTACTTCATTGATTACAGGTTAATGAGGGAGACGCCTTCAGAGTTAATTGCAGCCCTTAGAGTCCCTTGTCCAATTACTTTTGGTCCCTTGAAAAAGAGGAGACTATGCATTACAGAGCTATGATTCCTAAACCCTTTCTCCGATTTGGATGTGAAAACTCTCATATTGCAGCTGGGAGTGTGCACTTTCAGCCCATATTATATATATAATTGTATTTCTGAACATGTTTTTGTAAACAGCTAAAATAACAAAACTTGTGTCACTGTCCAAATATTTCTGGACCTAACTGTAGTTTTGTTTCTCTCACTGAGAGCAATCAATCATTTTTTCAACTAGCTAACATGGTACCAAAACCTTTTTTCTCAGTAGCTTTAGGTGCAGATATTATAGAGCGAGAAGTGAGATTGTATATGGACAGCCCCTGTAGGGTTCTCTCACAATGGTGTATAAAAAACAGTCCCATTCTCATCCAGAAAAGTGGGATGAGTGAAATCCGCTTAGTATTACATATTCTATGTGAATGTGCGTTTTGTTGTTTTCCTCACCAAGCATTCGTATGGCATATGTATTACATGCCTTTTTTTCGCAGCAATTATTATTCTAAAATCATTTACAGGACTATTTTCAGTGTTCTGTGCTACAGAATAGTAATGCATCCATAAAAATCAAACACCACCCGGACACCACATGGTCATGCGTGTGGCATCTGATTTTTTTCTTGCGCCCATTGATGAGTCGTGTCCGATAGACGAGTGCAATCGTAGCATGTTGGGTATTTTTTCCGATTTGAGCTGAGGAAAAACTCGCAGATCTGCTCTTATCATTGAATAACATTGGTCTGAGTGCAGTGCGATATTTTTATTTTTTTTCTCATATTGCACTCGTTCATTTTATATGCCAGTGTGAGAAAATCCTTAAAAGTAATGTAGCATTACCCCGACTGTGGGCTACCCTCCAGCGGTAGCTTAGAACACGCACCAATACAGTAAACGTTACAAGTGGTAACGTTTACTCATAATAAGGGTCCTCACACACTGGTGTATTAAAGGGACGAGTGCAATTTTAAAAAAGAATTGCATTACACTCGGGCCAATGATAGGCAATGAGGCAGAGCAGATCTGCGAGTTTTACCTCAGTTCAAATCGGACTGAGGAAGAAATCGCAGCATGGTGTACATAGCCACGTATATCGCACAAGACTTTTCAATGCCCCAAAAAAAAAAAAAAATGAACCGCCACATGCATGTCAGTGTGGCGTCCGTGTGACTTCCGTTTTTTATGGCTACATTACTATTCGGTAGCATGGAACACTGTAAATGATTGTAGAATAATAGTAGCTGAGAAAAAAAGCGCATGGCATACAGATGTCATACGGATGTTAGGCAAGAAAAAAAAAAATCGCCCATTCTCATGACAAATATAATACCAAGTGGATTTCACTCTTCCCACTTTTCTGGATGAGAATGGGACAGATTTTTTATGCATCAGTATGAAAAAACTCTTCGGGTATGTGCTGATGATCAGGACCTGACCGGGGGGTTCGCGCGTCTTCTCCACAGGAGAAAGCAGGAGACCGCAGCTGTCAGTACCCACAATCAGGGTTCAGTGCGCTGTGGTCTTTCGCTTGTGTTCTCCTTAGGCTATGACCGCACTTTGCGTTGTGCTACTTGCAGTTCAGGACGCACATTTTTGCCTTAATTGATTTGGCCAAAGTTGCTTTTTCCAGAAATTTAGCACTAAAAACGCATGCTTATTTACCGCGTTTTAGATGCGTTTTCAGCTCTTTTTGCATGCTTTTTCACCTGCGTTTTGACAGATGCGTTTTGAACATCAAGACACTGCTAAATAAAGTTTACACAGTCAAACAGAATGAAAAAAGAGAAAAAAAACCCAATACATTTATATTTTGTGAATCAATAAAGAAAATAGTTATATTTCATGAAATTATAGCGGTATTATAATATTTAATGCTAAAATAGCAATAAAATCATAATTTTCTTTAATTTAATTGTCGGACTATGTGTGTGTGTAAAGGGACATATTATTCCATTATTTTAATGTCAGAAAAGCATGCGTTTTGTTTGTCCAAAACGCATGTTTTCTGCACAGAAAAAGCAGGTAAAATGCAGGAAATTTGAAGTTTCTTGATTTTTGCCATTTCTCATTGACTTCAATGTTAGCAAAACGCTGCAGAAATGGCAAAAACAATTGACATGCTGCTTCTTTGAACGCATGGTTTTTGCCACAAATTATGCAAATTAAACGCAGCGTTTTAAAACGCAAAGTGCGGTCTAGAAATCTACATTTTTCATAGACTATTATGGAAAAGAAAAACGCATGGCTTTTGGCATGAAAACGCTGCAGTTGAAAATGGACCTAAAAAGTAGGTGAAACGCAGGTGGAAACGCAAAGTGCGGTCATACCCTCACGGAGGACGCTGGCAATTCCGCAGCAAACAATTGACATGCTGCTGTCTGGAAACGCACCGCAGGTCAGTGTTTGCTGCGGAAAAAACAAGCATAGTGGACACGGGATTTCTAGAAAACATGTCCACTATGCTTGTACTGTACAACGTAGCAGTTTGGACGCAGCTGACGTATGCTGCGTCCAAACCGTTACAAATACTGATCGTGGGCACGCACCCTTAAGGCTATGTTCACACAGCGTTTTTGCAGCGTTTTGATTTTTTTGCAGCATTTTTCATTGGCTTTATGCAAACAAATAAAAAACTGCTTTTTACAGTACCAGCAAAACCTATGCGATTCCAGATATCTCATGCACACACAGACACACATTTGCTTTTTTTTCCAGACTGAAATGAAAAACTGCTTTGTTTGTGAAAGAAGCAGCATGTCAATTCCTTCACCATTAAAAGCAACGAGAACGATCAAAAACGCAGCAAAGTTTTTAGACTTGTTTTTTTGCTGCATTTTTGCTACTTTTGTGGTAACTGAAACTAACTTTATTTACACATGTATTGTAGACAAATGACACACCAAAAATGCAGCAAAAAATGCAGCTCTTTTTACTGCCAAGAGAGCAGGTTTGCTGCAGAGAAAAAGCTGCAAAAAACCGCAAAAATCCAACAAGTGAACATAGTCTAAGGCACAAAGTCTTTATTTTAAGTCTATGTGCAGATTTCTTTTCTGCAGAAAAGAAGCTGCGGTTTCACAGTAAAAGCAAAAGCTGAGATTTCAGAAATCTTATTTACATCTATAGAAAGTATTGAGAAAGTGCAAAAATGCTGCAAAAATATGACAAACAGATTTTGATATGCTTTTGTGTAGCGCCCCTGAGACCATCAGGGTGCTACAAGGTTGTGCATCCCCAACAGGATGCAGGGCCTACCCCCTTAGGGACCCAGAACCCCAGTTAAACCCAGGTAATCCCAGTTTTCCCCAACATTCCCCCATTCAATGGTACCCAGTTAGGGTGGGACCAATGGATGGCCGCCTAGAGGTGGAGCCATTCCAGTCTACTAGTTGACCAGGTGGGAGGGGCAGACTGTGGAGAGTAGTCAGTTGAGTAGTGACTGTGGAAGTGTGAAGGTGGAAGTAAAGTGACACCATGACTTCGGTTGACAGTGACCTGGTACCCAGGAGAGGTGGTTGCCGGTGGAGTACTCCCAGAACTACGCACCGACGGGGTACAGGACCCTAGGACAATAAAGAGCTTCAAGCCGACCTGTTAACACCTGCACAGCAAAGGGGACCATCAAGGGCCTGACCCTAAAGAATCCGAAGACTCAGTAGAAAAGGCAGAGTCGGGGACTGGAACAGAGACTCCGACCCCACAGGTTCACGCTACCATCAGGCGGACAGAAGTGGACAAACCACAGACCGGGGACCCCCAGTGTTCCATACCACGAAAGGGACCCACTTACCAGAGGCAGGTGCAGGGAAAGAAGGTACCAGAGAACCAGACTGGCACTTGGACGAAGGGGACCTGGAGACGAAACCAGCCAGCCTCTGTCAACCAGTTAACACCCGAAAAGTGAGTAAACAAGTTGCACTGAATACCTGTCTGGACTCCTGTTTCCGACGCCCACCGCACCATACACACGCTGGGGCAATACCCTACTTGTGGAGGGACTACCATACTAGCTGCTCATAACATCAGCCCCAGTAGAGACATTCTGCAGCGGTGGCTCCCTGTACTTAGCCGCAACACCGCAAGTGGCGTCACAAATAACTTTATTCACAAATCCCCTGTCAATATCCCCATTACAAAAAGGGCCCAGGGCACGGAATCGGGTAACGGTCACTATTGTGACATCCCCAAGACGTACACTGCCCGGAACCGAGCACCCCATATCCCTGGGTGCTACATTTGCAGCATTTTTGATGAATAAAATTATTTTTTTTAAGATGTACTGCAGAAAAATTATGCATGTAATCTGCACTAACGCCCTCAGCAAAAAATTGCATTATAAACATAACATTTTTTACCAAGACAACAAAAACGTTGCAAAAATGCTGATTGTAAACATAGCCAACATTTTTACAGTGTACTGGACACTTGCTTCACTTCTTTCCCAGGACTCTATCTCTCTGATTCTCTCCAAGGCTTTTTCCTTTTGTCGCACTTCACTTAAGGTACCGTCACACTAAGCAACTTACCAGCGATCCCAACAACGATAGGGATCACTGGTAAGTTTCTAGGCGGTTGCTGGTGGGCTGTCACACTGCGATGCTCCAGCGATCCCACCAGCAACCTGACCTGGCAGGGATCGCTGGAGCGTGGCTACACGAGTTGCTGGTGAGCTCACCAGCAACCAGTGACCAGCCCCCAGCGCCGCGTGGAAGATGCTGCGCTTGGTAACTAAGGTAAATATCGGTAACCAACCCGATATTTACCTTGGTTACCACTGCACGGAGCTACACGTGCAGAGAGCAGGGAGCAGCGCACACTGAGCGCTGGCTCCTTGCTCTCCTAGCTACAGCACACATCGGGTTAATTACCCGATGTATGCTGCAGCTAAATGTGCACAGAGCAGGGAGCAGCGCACACCGCTTAGCGCTGGCTCCCTGCTCTCCTACTTACAGCACACATGGGGTTAATTACCTGATGTGTGCTGCAGCTGCATGTGCACAGAGCAGGGAGCAGCGCACACTGCTTAGCGCTGGCTCCCTGCTCTCCTAGCTACAGCACACATCAGGTTAATTAACCTGATGTGTCCTGCAGCTAGCTACATGTGCACAGAGCACGAGCCGGCAGCACAGGCAGTGAGAGCGGCGGAGGCTGGTAACAAAGGTAAATATCGGGTAACCAAGGACAGGGCTTCTTGGTTACCCGATGTTTACATTGGTTACCAGCCTCTGCAGAAGCCGGCTCCTGCTGTCTGCACATTTAGTTGTTGCTGTCTCGCTGTCACACACAGCGATCTGTGCTTCACAGCAGGACAGCAACAACTAAAAAATGGCCCAGGACATTCAGCAACAACCAACGACCTCACAGCAGGGGCCAGGTTGTTGCTGGATGTGACACACAGCAACATCGCTAGCAACGTCACAAAAGTTGTTCGTTAGCAGCGATGTTGCTAGCGATGTTGCTTAGTGTGACGGGGCCTTTACTATTAGACAAATGAGACACGGCTCACTTCATCTGCAAATTGTGTTTCCATTCTATCAGTGCATATACCTAGTCAAATGAGCAAACTAGTGATCTAAAAAACTTGTGAAGTTCAGTCCAATATACAGTCCGACGATTCAAATCTGACCTTATTATAGAATCCTGTTCATACACAACATATACTGTACTTAAAGGGGATCTGTCACCACATTTGACCTTTTTAAACTGTTAATATGAGCATGCAGGTAATAGAAGGCTGAATAAAGCCATATCTGTCTGCCTTATATCAGATACCTTGTTGTGGAAATATCATCTTTTATGACTTTATGTAAATGAGCTCTTCCAGGCTATGGGGTGGATGCTGCCTGGAAAATAACTAAACCTTCAGAGGTTATAATAAATAAAAGGGGCATTACCAGTGTGATGTGTGACGCAGCGCGTCCACACCTAGGACCTCGGAGGCCCTACGCACCATCTCCAGCAGCGCATTCAGGTCGGCCATAGCAGCAAGGCAGCACGCACGTCCTGGGGACACAAAATCTCCGGCGACAAAAGGGAGGTAACCTGGTCACCACCTCTCTTATACCTCCTACAACACCCCCACCCCTTTCCTGCCCTCCTCCAATCCCCCCTGCAGCTCTTTTCTACCAATCCTATGAGCCCATATATCACCCTGTCCCCAACTAACCCACTTAACCCCTTACTACCCTGCACCCTCCCGATCGTCATGGGGTCCGTTCACCCCTATGGGGCTCACTGCCCGTCTTAATCGATAGGCACAGCTGCAGTAGTCCCCGTGAAGAGAAATCAAATAGATGCTGGAAAGGAAAGGGTTAATATCCATGCTTGTGTGAAGAAGAAACTGATGATCTGTCGGATATTGTTACGGGGGGACCGGCAGATTAGGACCAGGGGGTATATATCCTAATCGCCAGTCGGGGCCCACCGTGCTCCAGATGACAAAGGAGCTGCTGGCACCTGAGGGTTAGGCGGAGACTATAGAGCTGGATGGCTCTGAGATAACCCAGGAACTCTGGGAACCGGTCACATGTGTTGGGACACGTCAGACCGGACGACAACCCGATTAGCGTTTTGGTGCACCTAGCGCTACACCAACCACGTGTGCAGGAAACACGTCAGGCCGGGTGGTAACCAGGTAGCGTTGACCGGAAGACCGCCACGAAAGCGCCCTGTCGGCCACGTGTGTAGGACACGTCAGGCCGAGCGGTCCTCCGATTAGCGTTTCTGGCCACCTCTCGCCTGGCCACGTGTGTGTAGGACACGTCAGGCCAGATGGGTACACCAGTAGCGTTGACCGGGAAGCCAAGGAGGGTAAGGAACACCCTGTTAACTCCACAGGGGTCTTGGGGTACGCTGTCCGTGCGCGTAGGGGGCACAACCGGACAGGTGGCGCAGCAGGTGCGTTGTCCGTGTGCGTAGGGGGCACAATCGGACAGGTGGCGCAGCAGGTGCGTTATCCGTGTGCGTAGGAGGCACAATCGGACAGATAGCGCAGCAGGTGCGTTGTCGGTGTGCGTAGGGGGCACAATCGGACAGGAAGCACAGCAGCCGCAGCCCAGTTAACGCCACTGGGCTGCTATAGCAAGACCGTAACGGCAGGAGGGAAGCACGGCGCCTCACCCTGATGTGCCGAGCCACGAATCTTGGCGTGACAGGCACCGTTCGCCTAACCCTACCTACCGCTTCCCAACATAGGCTTATGCCGCAATGAGGCTCTAACATGGAGGTGTGCTCTGACTGAGCAAAAGTGAAGACTGCGCACCTCCATGTTGTCTCCAGCCCCTTTTATAACCTGGGTCCGCCCCAAACCCAGGGTGGAACCACCAAGGTCCAATAGCAGAGTGCCGTGTCATCAGTGACGTCACAGGCGACCTATCCGGAACCGCCACGTCATTGATGACCTCATGGCAGCCACGCCCCAAACACTTCACCAGTCATCGTCTGACGACCAATACTGAGGTGCCAGATCATAGGGGCGGGCCTCTGCGAGCCAGTCCGGAGTTGCCACGTCATCAGGACACCTGACACCCTCTGCCCTATCAGGGCCTGCCACCTCACGGACATGCTCAGTGAGGTCCTTACCGGACCTAGCCTCTGATGCACTAAGTGCCTGAGCATGCCCAGTAGCCTGAGCAACAGGCTCAGAAAGCAGACTATCAGTTTGAGCATGCTCAGTAGGCACATCCCAGAACTTAGACACAGCACGAAGTCCAAGTACCTGTGCAAAGAGGCTGTTAGGGTTAATTGTGGGAGCATGCTCAGTAGCCTGAACTGAGGACTTAGTCTCAGACATTACACAATCAGGCTGAGCATGCTCACTAGGCAAAACACCGGGCTTAAACTCTGGCTGGGGTAAATCGGCGCACGCATGCGCACTAGCCGCCTCTCCACACTTAGACGTGGTGGAAGGAACAGCCAACTGGACGACCCGAGGCACAGCCAAGAACGGCAGCCGGCGCCTGGGCGCAACAGGAACCGCAGCAGGCTGCTTGCGGCTATGGCGGCGCCGGTTCGTAACAGTACCCCCCCTCTAGCGGCCCTCCCACTCGAATGGTCTATAGTCGCCACAGATACCACTGAGCGACGGGTGGAAGATGGAGACATGCAGTGGGAGCTACAAGACTCGCTCCACCGTGTAATCACCCCAGACGACCAGTCGATATGTGGGGAATGTTGCTTCAACCAAGGAATACCCAGCAGAATGTCATCTGCACCCTTAGGGAGAACCAGAAATGAAATGGTCTCCCTATGCCCAGATGACATGGCAAGGGTAATGGGCACTGTCCGCTGGTGAATTACCTTGGGCAACAAGGACCCATCCAATACACGGACTCTCACTGGCCTTGGCATTTGCACCAGTGGGATGGCATGCCGCCGGGCAAAAGAGGAGGAGATGAAACTATCCCCAGCACCTGTGTCCACACTTGCCCTTGTGGACCATGTTGACCCCTTAAAGGAAATGGACGCGGGAAACGTCACCCTAATGGATGACGCAGAGTCCAGTCTACCTCCAGCTATGGTCACCAATCGTGGTCGCTTATCCTGACGCTTTGGGCAAAGGTTGGCATAATGACCATACTGCCCACAAGCGAAACAGGAAATGCCCTTGCGACTCGAAGACCTAGAAACACCAACCCTAGAGATGTCCATAGGGACAGAGATGTCCTCTAAGGGAGGTGCAGTAGGAGAGACCACTACTGTGGCTGAACGACCCTCTGACCTGCGCTCCAGCTGACGTTCGGAGGTCCGCAGGTCAATGCGGGTAGCCAGAGTCATGAGGCCCTCAAGGGTAGTTGGTACCTCACGCGACGCTAATGCGTCCTTCACGTGCGAGGCTAATCCCCTCCAGAACAGTGGAATGAGAGTCCTCTCTGACCACCCCAGTTCTGCAGCAAGTGTCCTGAAACTCACAGCATATTGACTTGAGGAGGTACGCCCCTGCTCCAAAGTCAGTAGCTGTAGGGCCGAGTCGTGAGTGACCTGAGGCCCCAGGAACACTTGTCGCAAGGACTCCAAAAACTCCTTAGAGTCCTGTACTACGGGGTCATTCCTCTCCCACAATGGTGTAGCCCACTCCAGTGCTCTATCAGAGAGCAAGGAGATGATAAACCCCACCTTCGACCTCTCTGTAGGAAACCGTGCAGCCAACAGCTCTAGATGGACTGAGCACTGGTTCACGAATCCCCTACATGCCTTGCTGTTCCCCGTAAACTTGTTGGGCAGCGAGAGGTGAGGGAGGGTTGGAGTAGGCTTGGTGACGGACACCATTGCAGCCACTTGAGCCACCACATCATCTATATCAGCAGCAAGAACAGACTTCTCCAGAGACCTTACTCTGGCATCAAGCTGCAGCATGAACTGACGTAGCTGCTCCATCTCCGCCATGCCAGCCAGACCCTGGCGCAGTCTTACTGTTACGGGGGGACCGGCAGATTAGGACCAGGGGGTATATATCCTAATCGCCAGTCGGGGCCCACCGTGCTCCAGATGACAAAGGAGCTGCTGGCACCTGAGGGTTAGGCGGAGACTATAGAGCTGGATGGCTCTGAGATAACCCAGGAACTCTGGGAACCGGTCACGTGTGTTGGGACACGTCAGACCGGACGACAACCCGATTAGCGTTTTGGTGCACCTAGCGCTACACCAACCACGTGTGCAGGAAACACGTCAGGCCGGGTGGTAACCAGGTAGCGTTGACCGGAAGACCGCCACGAAAGCGCCCTGTCGGCCACGTGTGTAGGACACGTCAGGCCGAGCGGTCCTCCGATTAGCATTTCTGGCCACCTCTCGCCTGGCCACGTGTGTGTAGGACACGTCAGGCCAGATGGGTACACCAGTAGCGTTGTCCGGGAAGCCAAGGAGGGTAAGGAACACCCTGTTAACTCCACAGGGGTCTTGGGGTACGCTGTCCGTGCGCGTAGGGGGCACAACCGGACAGGTGGCGCAGCAGGTGCGTTGTCCGTGTGCGTAGGGGGCACAATCGGACAGGTGGCGCAGCAGGTGCGTTATCCGTGTGCGTAGGAGGCACAATCGGACAGATAGCGCAGCAGGTGCGTTGTCGGTGTGCGTAGGGGGCACAATCGGACAGGAAGCACAGCAGCCGCAGCCCAGTTAACGCCACTGGGCTGCTATAGCAAGACTGTAACGGCAGGAGGGAAGCACGGCGCCTCACCCTGATGTGCCGAGCCACGAATCTTGGCGTGACAGGCACCGTTCGCCTAACCCTATCTACCGCTTCCCAACATAGGCTTATGCCGCAATGAGGCTCTAACATGGAGGTGTGCTCTGACTGAGCAAAAGTGAAGACTGCGCACCTCCATGTTGTCTCCAGCCCCTTTTATAACCTGGGTCCGCCCCAAACCCAGGGTGGAACCACCAAGGTCCAATAGCAGAGTGCCGTGTCATCAGTGACGTCACAGGCGACCTATCCGGAACCGCCACGTCATTGATGACCTCATGGCAGCCACGCCCCAAACACTTCACCAGTCATCGTCTGACGACCAATACTGAGGTGCCAGATCATAGGGGCGGGCCTCTGCGAGCCAGTCCGGAGTTGCCACGTCATCAGGACACCTGACACCCTCTGCCCTATCAGGGCCTGCCACCTCACGGACATGCTCAGTGAGGTCCTTACCGGACCTAGCCTCTGATGCACTAAGTGCCTGAGCATGCCCAGTAGCCTGAGCAACAGGCTCAGAAAGCAGACTATCAGT